>NC_057814.1:207096678-207348647 GCF_018294505.1 Triticum aestivum | reverse complement strand
GGAGGAGGCGCGGCGGAGGCGCGGGTGCTCGGGCCCGGGAGGGCCGCGGACGGGCTCCGCGGCGGCGGCGTACGGCCCGCCACGTGGCAGCGCGCCACTGGTCTGGGGCGGTGGCGCGAGTTGTCCGGCCGGCGGCGGACATGTCCGGTTCGGCGCGAGGAGCGGGTTAGGGTTTCGTCTGCGTTTGTATTTCGGGAGAGATGCACTTATATAGCTAGAGGGAGCTAGGAGAGTCCAAATGAGGTGCGGTTTTCGCCCACACATCGTGATCGAACGACCTACAGCATGGAAGAGAGTTTGATGGGTTTTGGGCTGGTTTTTAGGGGGGTTTATCTGCAACACACAAATGGACTTTGCGGTTGTCCGGTTAACCGTCGGAGTACCAAACGACCTCCAAATGGAACAAAACTTGACCGGTGGTATACCAAGGCCACTTGACAAGCCTCGGTCCATTCCGAGAACATTTGACACCTGCACACGAAAGGAAACAAGAGGGGTGCACCGGAGGAGATGGGAGCGCCGGATTGCAAAACGGACAATGGGGAAAATGTTCGGATGCATAAGACGAACACGTATGCAAATGCAATGCACATGATGACATGATATGAAATGCATGACATGAACAAAATACAAAACGAAAGACAAAACCCGACCATGGAGGGACTATCATAGCACATAGCCGAAAATGGCAAGAGTTGGAGTTACAAATATGGCAAGTTACATCCGGGGTGTTACACATTTTCCCAGGCCGCCGCAGCGCGGGAGGACATCTATGCTGCATTCGCGGCACGGCGGGACATCTCTTCTGCTTCCGCGGCGCGGCCGGGCTAGTTTGGTGCATCGACGGCGCGACAGGACATCCGTGCCGCTTCGGCGGCGCGACGGAACCTCTGTGCTGCTACGGCCGTGCGGCGGGACATGCCGGCTGCGTTCGCGGCGAGGCGGGACATCTCTCGTGCTTCCGCTTCCATGCTCGCATGTCCCTGGTGGCAATCTCTCGACCCAGAACTCACGCTGGCCATGCAGACGCAAGGGAACAATGATGAATGACTTGTTTGTTTTTTTGGATGAGGAGTTGAGGAGGAATGTGTAGTCATCTTGGAGTAGTAGTATTTATAACCGAGTACTAATACGCTCCTCAGTGGGAAACCGTTTAGGTTTTGATCGGTGTGAACAGGTTTGCAATTTGGAATGTGATGGGACGCAGGCTCAAAATTTATTGACAGTTATAAGTGCGACACTATTCCCAGAAGGCGTAAGGTGGGCACGCCTTCTCAGCCGCGTACGTGGCGTTTTCACCATACGGTGCACCGCAATAGGCAATGTCAGCACACGTCTTGTTCCAACAACCGTGCGCGCTTGTTATTACCATCACGCACGCTTCTTTTAATAAGAATGCGTGTGCCCGTCTAGCGCACACACATTGATCTATCTAACTGTTTCTGTTTGTAGTGGCTAATCGCAAACAGTTCATCTGTGTGAAGTGTATGCCCTCAACGCAGACACTTTGATTTGGCTGGCCCGTTTCTGTTCTATTGCCGAATCGCAAACAGTAGCTGCCCGTTTCTATTGTTCCTCCTCATCACAAACAGTTCATCCGAGTGAACCATATGCTGTATATCGCACATGCCTTCATCTGGCTGCCCGTTTCTTTTGTTCCACCTCATCGCAAATAGTTCAATGAACTAAACCGTATGCCCTGCATCGCACACGCAACTAAAATCTGAACCATTTTTGATGGCTCTGCCATCGCAAATGTTTTGCACCTTTTTTGACGGTTCTTTTACACCACCGTTTGCGTTTATTGCATCGCACACAGTTTTGTCGAAGGGTCTCTGATCATAGTGTCAGGTTAGCAGCATCCTGCAGTAGTGATACACATAGGGAGTATTGAGTAATGTGCATGGTATGAATAAGGAATTTGGTTTTACAAGTAAAACTTGGAACTTACGATTGTTGCGTACATGCATTTTGGTAGAAACAACAAACTAAACAGCAGTTAACGATAGGGAGTATGAGGAAATTAAACAGCAGTTGAGGATAAAGGATTTAGAAGGACTGACTTACATTAACAGTTAACACCGGCTCCTTTCTCCATGTCAAGGGAAGGATAACTCAAGAATTTCAGCACAAAATCTTCTTCATAAGCATTGCCTGTACTGTACATTTTGTAGAGAGTAATTATAGATATGATAATACTGGAAGGGATAGAGGATAATGAAGATAGGATGCAGATTGATGCTACATAATCAACTACCAATCCCTAGAAGTACAAGCATTACAGGACAAAATGTACTGACAAGAGCAATGGGCTACACTTCTGCACTGGCATTGTGTGTGTATTCATCTTTTTGGTAAGATTAAATATAGATCTGATATTTTTTAGTAAATGGTGGGCGAGGGATATAAGATGCAGAATGCTACACAATGAAGCAATCCCTCTTCCCATAATATAAGAGTGTTTTGAACACTGGTGTATTGTACAAAATGTTCTTATATTATGGGACAGAGGGAGTAGCTGTTAATGTAAGTAAAGTGATAGACGACGTTCAGTCCTTACAAGAGGACTGCAGAGCTAAACCTCTTAAAAATCATTGGGCTGATTCTAAATTTATGTAAGAGTCCATACAGATCTTATAATGTCCACCAAATGGACGATAACAAGGCTAACATGTGCAGTGATGCTACATAATCAACCAGCTATGAAAGTAAGTGTGGTCATACAGGGCAAGAGGTACTCACAATAGCAATGCAGTGTGCAGTATAGTTGCGAGATTCTGTGGTCTCTTGAGAATGAATGTTCTTCTGCAACCAGTTTTCGTACAAGTGAGATGTTAAGAAACATGCAGAAATGTAGTTCAAATTGTGATGTGATATCATAGACAGTACCTTACGCTGCAGACAAGACCAATGTGTAACAAGATTATTCCAGCCACTGTCTGATAAATGTAGCACCGGAGACTTTACAGAAATTTTGTTCAGAGGCTTGCCATCGAAGTGCACTTGCCTCAGGTAGGAACGATACTTCATCAATGAGTGCTTGAAAAGCGCAACCAACCCTTGCTCGTCTTGACAATCCAGTTTGGTCCTCGCCTATTTAAAAGAATGAATTCTAGTGTCTTCTGTCAGCAAAAACATATGCAGTAATTACCATGAATAACATTAGTACATTACTTATGCGTAAGGTGCGAAGGAAGACTGGAAATTGTTCTGTGTCTGTGGTATAATCTTTCCTTGAAGGAAAGATGCGCACAAAGTTCCTGACAACAATATAAGCTTCGTCTTCTTAACTGGGAAGAAATGGAACAGGGGTCCTATTTGCTGCAATTGGGTCTCTCTCTCGTTCGAAAAGAGATTTGGCAACTGGATTTGGTGTACTCTTTGCTGGAATGGGGGTTTTGTGTCATATAGCTGGTGCTATGTCAACTGGCATCATCATATTGTTTGTTGCAGTTGGGGTCTGCTGAGTTGGGGCATAAGAGATGACCAGTGTAGTAGGGCTAGAGTCTGCTAGAGTTGGGGCCGTGTTTTGTGGGTCAGGTGATATTGCAACTACACCTAATGGGCTATTTGATTTATCATGTGTCACTACCTTTTCCAAACACTTTGCTCGTGCTCCTCCGTGATCAGCAATCACCCTCTTCCTTTTGAACGTCTGATACACAAGAATAACATTTGAATGGATAAATATGTCATGATGACAGATGGAACATGTACTGAAAATGGATAGGAAGGGTGTATTCACATACACGATGTGTAAACTAAGCTAATGGCAGTGCAACAAAGTAGAAGCAATGCAAAGCATTAGTTGCAAGATATGTGCGACCAATATAACCTTGGAAAGTTAGAGCAAGCACCTTGATGGGTGAATAAGATAGGGCATCTGCCTCTGACTCCTCCACTAGGGAGCTACATTGACTTAGGTCTCCCTCTAGCTCAGAATCACTGTTAGGATCATATTCTAAGCATGAATATGTAGGTGGAGAGCGTTTGCATTGCATTGCATCCAGACTTGATTTCAGTCCCTTAATGCCAAGTTTGACAGCCATGGCATTGTTCTACTTTATTCTTTTCATGCGCGCAAGCTCATAATCATTATGATGCTGTTCAGTATCTGAGATTCATGGAAACATAAAAATTAGTCAGATTATCTATGGAATGCATTGCGGATTCAACTCAAAGAGTGTCTCCCTATAAACCCCTGCATATGCAAAGTTCACCCCCAACCGTGCTGACCAGACCACACACAGAAATACAAACCTGTTATGTCTCTATAACAGGTAGACACACATTTCAAAACTGAAGTAGGAACATTAGAATCATATCAAATTCATATTTGAACAAATAAACTAAGGAATTATGAGTGGCATAATGTTTAGCTTCAAGGGTGGAGTGCTGGTAGTGCGACACAAAGCAAGTAGGCAGATTGTATTCCATGTAAAAGATCGTAGTCTATGTAAAAGGTGGAAATGACACTTTCTTTCTATACAATGCAGTGTTCGTTGCCCACACATGATGGAAGAGATCACACAGAGAAATAATATTCACTCATGTCTGCGGTTCCAATATTTTGAAACAAGGTGGTCCACCCTAAAAGAATATTGACAACAAATATGACAAGGCAAGCATAGACGTAGTGAATCAATCATTACTTGTGAGCTTACTAGGACAAGTATGCAGAATTGTAACTGCAGTAAGAGACCGTCCAAAATCTGAATCAAGAAGTTGGTCTAGCACTTATTGTTTGCAACTAATCGACGTGAATAATTGGATATCATATCGAATGAGTAAGAAAGACAAGTAAAATTGTCAACAAACCTGGCCTGCATTAGTAATCTGGGTCAATGTTACTACGACCAACAATCCAAAATGACTAGTGTCTGTTCCAAGGACCGAAATTTTGAAACCCTGTGAACTTTACATGTACTAAAGATTACTGAAATACATTCGAACCATTAAGTGTAGGTAGCCCTTAGTACACAACAAACCCTAATGGCAGTCATGCCTAATGATTAATGAATCAATTAGAAAATGGGTGATGAGGAGTGGCTGCTGAGTGTTGAGGACGTATCTCACGATAAATCGGGTTGGCTTAGTGGCTGCTGCACGCCTGAGCCCTGATACGTCTCCAACGTATCTATAATTTTTTTATTGTTCCATGTTGTTTTATTATAAATCTTGGATGTTTTATAATCATTTTCTATCATTTTTTTTGGTACTAACCTATTGACATAGTGCCCAGTGCCAGTTGTTGTTTTCTGCATGTTTTTTACACTGCAGGAAATCAATATCAAACGGAGTCCAAATGCCCCGAATTTTTTTGGAGATTTTTAATGGGCTAGATGGAAGAAGATGGGCCCTGGTGGCACCTGGGGGGAGTCCCGAGAAGGGGACAAACCACCAGGGCGTGCCAGGAGGCCCAGGCGCGCCCTGGTGGTTGTGCCCACCTTGGGCACCCCCTGGACCGCCTCTTTGCTCTATAAATACCCCAAAAATACCAGAACCCTAAAAGCGTCGACAAAATATTCATCTAGCCGCCGCAGAGTCCAGAACCACCAGATCCAATCTAGACACCATCACGGAGGGGTCACTACTTCCATTGGTGCCTCTCCGATGATGCGTGAGTAGTTCTTTGTAGACCTTCGGGTCCGTAGTTAGTAGCTAGATGGCTTCCTCTCTCTCGCTGAATTCTCAATACAAAGGTCTCTTGGAGATCCATATGATGTAACTCTTTTTGCGGTGTGTTTGTTGGGATCTGATGAACTTCGAGTTTATGATCAGTTATATCTTTTTATATCCATGAAAGTTATTTGAGTTTCTTTGATCTCTTATATGCATGATCTCTTATAGCCTCGTATTTCTTCTCCGATATTTGGGTTTTGTTTGGCCAACTTGATCTATTTATCTTGCAATGGGAAGAGGTGCCCGGTAGTGGGTTCGATCTTACGGTGCTTGATCCCAGTGACAGAAAGGGAACCGACATGTATGTATCGTTGCTACTAAGGATAAAAAGATGATATCTAATATCTGCCACAATAGATAAATGGATCTTGTCTACATCATGTCATCGTTCTTATTGCATTACTCCATTTTTCCATGAACTTAATACACTAGATGCATGCTGGATAGCGGTCGATGTGTGGAGTAATAGTAGTAGATGCAGGCAGGAGTCAGTCTACCAATCTTGGACGTGATGCCTATGTAATGATCATTGCCTGGATATCGTCATGATTATTTGAAGTTCTATCAATCGCCCAACAGTAATTTGTTTACCCACCGTTTGCTATTTTTCTCGAGAGAAACCACTAGTGAAACCTACGGCCCCCGGGTCTCCTTCCTCATATATTTGCCTTCCGATCTACTTTTCCTTTGCGTTTTTATTCAGATCTATTAAACCAAAAAATACAAAAATACCTTGCCGCACTTTATTTTATTTGCGATGTATTATTTCAATCTATTACAATTTTCTCCCGTCCGTTTGCCTATCTTGAGGCGTCGTACCCCGAAAGGGATTGACAACCCCTTTAACACCTCGGGTTGCGAGGTGTTGTTATTTGTGTGCAGGCGCTGCTTATGTTGTGTTGCTTGGTTCTCCTACTGGTTCAATACCTTGGTTTCATAACTGAGGGAAATACCTACCATTGCTGTGCTACATCATCCTCTCCTCTTGGGGGAAATACCGACGTAGTCCTAGCGACATCATCAAGTAGAATTTCTGGCGCCATTGCCGGGGAGAATCTTCAACATAACCAGGTTCCTAATCACAAATCTCATCTCCTTGCAATTTACATTAGTTGCCATTTGCCTCTCGTTTTCCTCTCCCCCGCTTCACAAAAAATTGCCATTTTATTCGCCTCTCCTTTTCCGTTCATCGTTTTCCTTGTCGGATCTGTTTTTGCATGCAATCTTGTTTGCCGTTATGGATAGTTCTTCCTCTACTGTTTGTACTCCCGAGGACGAGGTCCTCAACTTTAAACAAAGGGGAGGAAAAAGTTTAAAAGATGCTTGGTATAGAATTTGCAATGCTCATAATAGATCTACCCGTAAGCAATCTACCGTTGTGCTTCTGCGTTGTTTTTATATTGGCATCACCACTTGGTATAGATTCGTCCTTGATACGATTACCGCTGGAAATTTCTTAATGAGTCCTCCTTTTGATGCTATTAATGCTATGGGAAATTTAGTAGGCTCACCACCTCTTATGGTTAATGGAACAATTTTGACTCTTGAACATGTTATGGAAAGACTAGATGCCATTGAAAAGAAAATGCTCACTGAAGATCATATCGAAATTATACATAAAAAGATGCATAATTTTGCTACTAATCTTGGGTCAAAAGCGAGCGATATTTTTAAGTTGTTAAAAGAGAGGGGTACCTGAATCCATGAAAGAATAGAAGAAAGTCCGTCTTGGATCGATAAATTGGAAGAAATCTTTAGTAATCTAAGCACGGCTTTTACTACCACTAAAATTATTGAGGAAACTCCTGTGAAGAGTAAGAGATCTAAGAACAAAAGTGCAACTTCTAATAAAGAGGATCTTAAAATGATTAGCATCCATCCAGATTTTGTTGAAGTGATTAGAGATCCTTTTGGAAGAATGAGTTCTTTAAATTTATTCCTAGGAGCATTATTATTAAAGATTTTTATGACAAATCTCTGAAGGATTCTAAGTGTTTGATTGAGGAGTTGAAGAAAGATGACAAAACTTAGATCCTTGCCTTACGACTAGCTAAGGGCGTAAAACTATAGCGCTTGTTGGGAGGCAACCCAATGAATAAAATTTAATTTTGCTTTTTGCTTTTTTTCTTGTGTGTTCACACAATTATGATACCGGTATGATTGTGCTTTTTATGTTTTAATTAGTGTTTGTGCCAAGTAAAGCATTTAGGATTTTCTTGGGTGATAGTTGTTTGATCTTGCTGAAAAAACAGAAACTTTGGTGCTCACGAAAATAATTGTTAAAAATCACCAGAATGTGATAAAATGCCAATTCTTTTTGTAGAAGATCAATAAACAAATTACCCTGGTCGTCCTACTTTTGCAGAATTTTTGGAGTTATAGAAGTATTCGCCAAAGTCATATTACTACAAACTGTTCTGTTTCGACATATTCTGTTTTCTTTGTGTTGTGTGCTTATTTTGATGGCTCTATGGTTTTCTTTGATGAGTTTTTGCCATAGAAAAGTTGGAATACAGTAGATATAATACAAAAAAATATATGAATTGGTTTGATACAGCACTTATAGTAGTGGTTTGCTTTCTTTTACTAACGGATCTCACAAAGGTTTTGTTGAGTTTTGTGTGATTGAAGTTTTCAAGTTTTGGGTTATCTTATGATGGATGAAAGAAGGATAGAAGAGCCTAAGCTTGGGGATGCCTCGGCATCCCAAGCTATTATCCAAGAATGAGCAACCAACAAAGCTTGGGGATGCCCCCGAGTGGCATCCCCTCTTTGTTCTAACGACCATCGGTATTTTACTCGAGGCTATATTTTTATTCGTCACATGATATGTGTTTTACTTGGAGCGTCTTGTATGATATGTGTCTTTGCTTGCTTTATTTTGTGTTTTAAGTCATCAATCCTTGCTGGACACACCTATTTGAGGGAGCCAAAATTATGTCATGACCTGTTAGGATTGCTCTCTATGCTTCATTTAATTCTTTTATGAGCTAGGACTTGCTCTAGTGCTTCACTTATATCTTTTTGAGCACAGTGTGCTTGTTATTTTTGAAGAAATGCTCTCTTGCTTCACTTAGATTCATTTGAGAGTTAGAATTTTTTTGAAGAAATTCTCTCTTGCTTCACTTAAACTATTTTGAGAGAAAGAAAAATTTGTTATGCTCATGATCTTCACTTAGATTTGTTTGAGCTCATGAAAAGCAAGACATAAAAATTAGTCCCAAAGTGGTAGATATCCAAGAAGGATAAAGTAAAAAAATGTCATGAAGATCATTGGACAAAATAAGCTTGATTCTTAGTAATAGTTTTGAGATATGATGATGTGATATGTGAGTTATGTTGATGAGTAATTGTGCTCTAGTAGGAATATTGGTGTTAAGGTTTGTGATTCCCTATGCATGCACGAAAGTCAATAATCATGTAATGAAAATTATATCCTACTTATGGTGCATTATTCAGTATTACTTATGCTTAATGCTTGGTTTACGAAATTATTCGTTTCTTGGTTGGTCGCTTCTCAATCTTTTTGCTACCCTTCATTTTGCACTAAGTATGATCTCTATTTGTGCATCCAAAATCCTTTAAACCAGTTTTGCCACATGAGTCCACTATATCTACCTATATGCGGTATTCTTTTGCCGTTCTAAGCAAATTTGCATGTGCCATCTCTAATTTTCAAAATAAACTTCTCTTTTGTGTATTTTGTTTCGCTCGCGGAACGGTAACGGGTGGCTAATATTTTCCATGTTGGATGTGTTATTCTCAAGATGAGTGTTTATTCACTTGTCATTGCACGAGAGTAAGGCAAAGGTTTTAGGGATTCCTAGTCCCGAAATGCAAAAATTAATTTACTTTATGTTGTCAAATAATAAATTCCTTGGAAAGTGTTGGTATGGAGGGCACCCGTGGATACGGTTAGCCATGGAAAGTGAAATTATGGTGGAAAAAGGAATAAACTTTAGTTTCTGTTTGGGAACCGCCTGTGGCATATCTAGCATGGAAAGTGTTTGTAGCTCTATGTCATTTTTGTTGGTGGGATGGATTCACCTCCCAAAATGTTTTTATCTCTAATTTTTCGCTTTGAGCTCTGGCACCTCTACAAATCCCTACTTCCCTCTGCGAAGGGGCTTTCTTTTACTTTATGCAATTTTTATTTTTGAATTGGAGTCTCCATCTTCTCTTACAAAAGCACCAACTAAGAGGCAATATGATCGTGAGTAACTATTAGGTATAGCTAGTATTCGAATGTGTTTCATGAATGGATCAATGTTTGAGCATGATGGGCTAGGGATAACTTGTTTTAGCATTGATATTTTTGAAAACATGGTTGCTTGTTGATATGCTTGAGTATCTAAATTATTACGTCAAAACTAGACTATTACTTTGAATCACATAAAAGTCAAAATGTCCATGCTATAAAGAAAAGAATATGATATGACTTGATAGACAACACTCCACATCAAAAATTCTGCTTTTATCACTTACCTACTCGAGGACGAGCACGAGTTAAGCTTGGGGATGCTGATACGTCCCCAACGTATCTATAATTTTTGATTGTTCCATGCTGTTTTATTATCAATCTTGGATGTTTTATAATCATTTTATAGTCATTTTATATCATTTTTTGGTACTAACCTATTGACATAGTGCCCAGTGCCAGTTGCTGTTTTCTGCATGTTTTTTACATCGCAGGAAATCAATATCAAATGGAGTCCAAATGCCCCGAAACTTTTTGGAGATTTTTTATGGGCCAGAGGAAGAAGATGGGCCCTGGTGGCACCTGGGGGGAGCCCCGAGGAGGGGACAACCCACCAGGGCGCGCCAGGAGGCCCAGGCGCACCCTGGTGGGTTGTGCCCACCTCGGGCACCCCCCGGACCACCTCTTTGTTCTATAAATAACCCAAAAATACCAGAACCCTAAAAGTGTCGACGAAATATTCATCTAGCCACCGCAAAGTCCAGAACCACCAGATCCAATCTAGACACCATCACGGAGGAGTTCACCACTTCCATTGGTGCCTCTCCGATGATGCGTGAGTAGTTCTTTGTAGACCTTCGGGCCCATAGTTAGTAGCTAGATGGCTTTCTCTCTCTCGTTGAATTCTCAATACAAAGGTCTCTTGGCGATCCATATGATGTAACTCCTTTTGCGGTGTGTTTGTTGGGATCTGATGAACTTCGAGTCTATGATCAGTTATATCTTTTTATATCCATGAAAGTTCTTTGAGTTTCTTTGATCTCTTATATGCATGATCTCTTATGGCCTCGCATTTCTTCTCCGATATTTGGGTCTGTTTGGCCAACTTGATCTATTTATCTTGCAATGGGAAGAGGTGCCCGGTAGTGGGTTCGATCTTATGGTGCTTGATCCCAGTGACAGAATGGGAGCCGACACGTATGTATCGTTGCTACTAAGGATAAAAAGACAAGATCTAATATCTGCCGCAATAGATAAATGGATCTTGTCTACATCATGTCATCGTTCTTATTGCATTACTCCGTTTTTCCATGAACTTAATACACTAGATACATGCTGGATAGCGGTCGATGTGTGGAGTAATAGTAGTAGATGCAGGCAGGAGTCGCTCTACTAATCTTGGACGTGATGCCTATGTAATGATCATTGCCTGGATATCGTCATGATTATTTGAAGTTCTATCAATTGCCCAACGGTAATTTGTTTACGCACCGTTTGCTATTTTTCTCGAGAGAAGCCACTAGTGAAACCTATGGCCCCCGGGTCTTCTTCCTCATATATTTGCCTTACGGTCTACTTTTCCTTTGCGTTTTTATTCGGATCTATTAAACCAAAAAATACAAAAATACCTTGCTGCACTTTATTTTATTTGTGATCTATTATTTCAATCTATTACAATTTTCTCCCGTCCGTTTGCCTATCTTGGGGTGCCGTACCCCGAAAGGGATTGACAACCCCTTTAACATGTCGGGTTGCGAGGTGTTGTTATTTGTGTGCAGGCGCTGCTTACGTTGTGTTGCTTGGTTCTCCTACTGATTCGATACCTTGGTTTCATAACTGAGGGAAATACCTACCGTTGCTGTGCTACATCATCCTCTCCTCTTGGGGGAAATACCGACGTAGTCCTAGCGACATCCAAGCCCTGAATGGACTGGGAAGGTGGGCACGGCGGCGCGCCCGTGCAGCGGTGACTCTGTTGGGCGAGCGGCTCCTACCTCCTGTTAGTACAGCGTCTCCTCCTAGAGTCATGCCGTCAGGGGACGGCAAGTCACCGGCGAGGCAGGCAGTTGGGGGCGAGTAGAGATGAGAAGCGCGCAGCAGAACAGAGGGGAATCGGGGCCTGGGCCGACCTAAAATCCCAGGGTGGTCCGCACCCCACCGTGGGCACCCTGTAGAGATACACACCCAAGCGGCGAACATGCATTTTCGAAACTAAATTAGGAACATTACCTGACCAATTAAACAACTCTGTTTTAATAATATCAAATTCGTATTTGAACAACTAAGCTTGTTTAGCTTGATGGGTGGAGCAGTGCTATTATGACACGAAGCACGTATGCTGATCGTATTGTGATCATAAAAAGGGGAAACCCTAAGCAAAAATTTTTTGAGCAAAAGAGGGTTTCCCCTCCAATTTCTATTAAAGAAACCACCACGGAACCAACATGATCAATTAAACCCTATTATGACTGTGCCATGGCAGATTTAGAGCTGCAAACCGTAGAAATGCTATTTAGCATCCATTGTTTGCTTCGAACTAAGAACTAAATTCTAAGAGCTGAAAAGAAAGTACAGTAACCAAGTTGCGATCTATTTTCTGGTTGAGATCAAAAAGTTGAGGAGATATGAAGTACCACCTCTCTTGCAGCGCCGTGTAGGCATCGGGGGTGCGATGGCTGTCGATGGCGCTGAAGCAGATCTGGGACGGTAGACGGGTGCATCAGGGGATAAGTCCCGTTGCGGTGGACAAGAAGGTCGTGTGAGCGGCCCTGGCAAAGAGGACGACGGCGCGATGAAGCGAGAGGACGCGATGCAAGGCTCCTGGTCCGTCACCGTGGATGAGAAACGTCCATCTCTAGCAGTGGACGACACGGTCTTGGTAGGCGCACTGGCATGGTGGAGGACAGTGGCGATGGATGGGGTGGAGGACAATGACGATCGATGTGGTGGCGGAAGGAGGAGGCTGGTGTGTGGATGGTGTTCTAGCGCGGACGGTGTATGAATGGGAAAATGGAGGGAGAGGTACGGGGAACCATGTTTTTGGGACGCGCCTGTCTAAAATATAAGTTACGAAATTAGCCCCCGTTTAAAATTTGGACGTCTCATCGGTTGGGGATAGGACGGTAATCTTGCATCTCGCCAATATTTGCCCAGAGCGATTTCGCGCGAGGAGAGGGTGTTTTGGCGCCCACGGTTGGCGCCCACGCTGTATGAATGGGGCTGACAGGTAGGGTGGTTGTGTCACGTCTGAGTGAAGTTACAAACCTGCCCCTATTGAAAATATTTGCCTACATCGATTTTGGCCGAGTCGAGTTTGTTTTGCCGCCCACCGTGCATGAATGGGGAAATGGTGGGAGAGACAGAGGTCTTTCGGACGAGCTTGAATCAAATGTGTTTTGCCGCCCATGTTTGGCGCCCACCGTGTCGGAATTGGCTCAGAGGCGGTCGTGTCACATATAATTGAAGTTACTAACCTACCCCTACTGAGAGCAGTGGAAATCGGGCCGACGGATTTTCCGTGTAAGGGGTAGACAGTAATTTCCATCTCCCAAAACTGGCTTTGGGCGGCCGACATGGGAGTGGACATTTTTCCGCTTCTTTCAAATTTTGGGACAATAAGCATCCACGTTTAACCTGGCAACTAAATTTGAATCCATTTTGTATTCCTATACGAATATTTATAAATCATTCTATGTGTTTTTATATATCTTCAAAAGCACGACAAAGATGTATTCCACTGTCATATACGAATATGTTTTACAAATGCCAATACTCGAATTCAGAAGCTAGAATCCAGTTTAAGGTGAATTCGAATATTTGAAACCACTTTATGTCCAACTCAAGTGTCACACGCAACATAATGTGGTACTCCCATTTAGATATGCACACAAGCGATGTATCAAGATTCAAATACCGAGTCAATCAACCAATAATGTACAAAACTAACAGACATATAAACACGTATAGAGTATATGGATCAATAATATCAACTAATATACATAAGCCGGGCCGCTTTACTTTTTTTCTAGAAGAGCATCCTTTTTTTAGCGAAGCTAGTACAACATCTTGGCCCTTTCCGATGCGTGCCACTTAAGGTCCATCTATACTACTATTATTGCTGAATGCACATTCAGCCCGATTGGCATATTTGTAGGTCTGGCACAACAATCAAAATGAAATGTATCAGTCTTATCAATTAATACAGACATGTGCTAAAAAATTACAAACCAAAAAACAATTATTACATGATCTCTAAAACAAATGGTTTGATCGATTACATGAACAAACAACACAAAGGTTATTTAACGATGGAAAGAACATTTTACCTATGATTTACCAAGTGGGAATTTAACTTCCTTTTTTCCTTCAGGACCTTAACAATGCGGTCAGTCTCAGCTTGCTTCGTTTTGAAACCCAACAAATATGTAATGGTTGTCTTGAGTACTGCTTGTGATTGTGTTGTTTGCTTCCTCAACATGTCAACTTCATCTCTAAGTGCAGAAGCAGAATCTCTTTCTACCAATAGTTTAGCCTCTAGAGCATCAGCAGTTGGAAATTCATGATACACGATTGGGCCGGTGCCACTACTGTGGGATGATACAACGTCCATGGGGACGTCACTCTTTGATCTTGGGCTAACCTGTTTTGCCATTAAAGTTGCGATTGGATTCAAAAAAGTTGAAGTTAGCAAAAAATCTCAACTGGGAGTTATAACAGCAAACCAGTTAAACAAACAAGGAATTAAAGAGTTTCAATTGGATGCTGAAAAGTAGTTATTAACATCATTGTAACCGGTTGCAACAGCAAAGCAGTTAAACAAACAAGTTTTGCAAAAGGTACCTATTGTGGCATTGGAGTTTCTCTTGGATCCTGAAAAGTTGAGTAGCCAGTAACGTGATTAGAGCAACCGGTTGCAGCAGCAAAGCAGTTAAACAAACAAGTTTTGCAAAAGGAACATGTTGTGGCATTGGAGTTTCTCTTGGATCATGAAAAGTTGAGTAGTCAGTAACTTGATTAGAGCAACAAGTTACAGCAGCAAACCTGTTACACAAATATATTTTTGAAAATGTACCTGCTGTGCAATTGGACTTCCAATTGGATCCCGGAAAGTTGAAGTTGGTAAGATGATTACAACAACAAGTTACAGCAGCAAACCAGGTAAACAAGGAAGTTTCTAACACATACCTGTTGTGCCAACAGAGTTTCAGTTGGATCCTGCAAACTTGAATGTTAGCAATCATAAATAAAATGTTGCAAGAGCCATAAGAAACTAACATCAAACTAGTAAAACTAACACGTTTTGGTAACATATTTAATTACACATGAGCTAGTAAAACTAACAAAGTTCTTGGCAACGTATTAAAGTTAAAAGTCGGTACCGTTTACCAGCAACACAGACATCTGTAAATTTCTTTGATGTAAGCAAAATGATTCCAACACACACACACACACACACACACACATATATATATATATATATAAGTTAAAAAGACGGTGTCCCTCATATAAACCTGACGGTTCTCTATCTATGAACATGCAAACATTACTAGTGCTACAAGTGATAACAACAAACCATTTAAACAAACAGGGTATCAGAACGCAAATTACACGTGAATTCTGCTGCACCCTAGAAGTACATTTGACCAACTATCTACGTGCTTATGTAGCTATTTAAGTTCAGGCAAATAGGTAATTTTTAACAGTAAGTATCAAACACATAGATAGGTGCAGTCTATAATAGGATTAAGAGGCTATGGCATTATGTAATCAGTAGCAAACTAAATTAAGCCAAACAAAGTAATTGAACAATTTTGCAATAAGTGGCTAACTAAAATTCCAAGAAGCAGGTAACTGAACTTACGCTAGCTCTTTGTACAGGCACACTACAACTTCTTTTTTGCTTACAAGGTTCTACGAAGGATTCCATGGCATCAATTGCTTGGATACGCAGTCCCAATACTTCTTTCTTCCCACACTCCATTGGTAAGTCGAATGGTTAATCTGATAAGATGGTGCGTCCTTGATATGTTATATGAGGGCGGGTTGTCAGACTAGTTGTAGCCACACACATCACACTGACTTTTACTGTATATTTCATGCGATTACATTTGGCATATCAAGATCTAAGCAATCTACATTAGGATGAAAAGACTGACATCCTTCACATTATTGGCGAACTCAGTTCATAGAAACAAGCAATCCAACCATTCTATGGGTAAATCAAAAGCGCCACTGGAATATTTTTCACTACCCCAATCATACACGCAAAAAGGGGCGACGCCACCATAGGGGTTGGTATGGGCGGCCACCTCGGGTGGCTGGAAAGTGTGCACCTATTTTGAGTCATCCAGATTGGCCCAGGCTAGTTTTGTTCGTCCCAACGCACGAGCAGGCAATGAAAAAAATGAAGAAAAACGTTTCAATTTGGATGGACCAATAACATAAGTGCAAGGCAGGCCCTATAGCAGGCTCGCGGCCCAAACGAGCGCCTGCCATATCGATCGACAGCAGGAAAAATCCCAATTCGTTCGCTCCAGCCTCCAGTCTAGTTTGCTCCTAACCTAGCTGCTGCTGGACAGACCGACACAACACTTCCTCGCGCCCTCGTTGGAGGGCGGTCGCCGGGCTTCAAGTGAAAGGAAGGACAAGAAGATGAAGATCCAACCCTGGGTGTAGCCTACGTGGGAGGCAACGGCGGCAACACGGGCATGGCATTGAGCTTGCGCAAACGGACAGTCGCAGCTTGCAAGAGCAGCATGCGCAACGAGCAGGTACATCACATCCCTGATTATATCTAATTCAACTGCTCAATTTCTGGCCAATAGTTAAACCTGGCGGTGTTGTAAAACTGCTTGTATGTAGGGAATCTATGAGAAAATGAAACCAATTTCTACTTATTTTATAACTCCCCCATCAATACTGAACTGACTGAACTTGATGTATCTAATCAAGTTTCCGGTGCAAACATACAAGCTCATGCTGTTCTTCAGCCTGAAGTGTCTAATGAACAGACTGCTAGTGAAGGATTTGATGCAAACATTTTACATGCTCCTGGTGATGAACATATAGTGTCTAATGAGGGATCTAATGCAAGCATTTTGCAAGCTCCCATTTAAGGATTTAGTGTCTAATGATGATCTGCTATGTTGAGAGAGACATAGAGATTTGCAGGCATTGATGACAAGCAAATTATAGTACATTTTTATGGCTTGAGGAAACATCGAGGCCATCTACCAGAAAGTCCCCGTATCATGACAATGTAGCATAAATACTTTTCTAATCTATTGTTTGAAACTATTGGCATACTTGTGCAGGATAGATATATATATATATATATTGATATGCAGTTTGCGCGCTGGTTATAGGTGCAATTACACTTTGATATTTTCAGCCAGAGAACGAATAATTCAAGCAGGTACAGGCCATGTTAGTAGTCCTTGTACACCATGTTGCATTTTGTGTTTTTTGGTGCTTACATCATTTAGTGTTTTATAATCTAAACTACTTTGGATCGTTAGCTGGTTTTCAAAGTGCATGTAGCTTCACATTTCTCAAGTTATGTTGATTTCCGAAGTGCAAGTGCCTTCGTATTTTTAAGTTAAATTTTCGCCCCTGGTAACTTGAATTCGTGGATCCGCCATTGCACACAAATCATACACGCAGGCCAGTATGAATTAAATGAAATGCAGGGACTTACGCTAGCTCGTTGTACAGGCTCGCTGCAGCTCTGCTTGCGCTTCGGATGTTCCATGTACAAGTCCATGTTACCACTTGCTTGGATGTGCAGGCCTTGTGCTCCTTGCATCCCCCTCTGCATTTTTGACACGACGAATGGTTGATCAAATAAGAGGAATCGATCTTGCTGTTGTACCAGAGGACAGATACTTACAAGGTTATATGGGTGTGCAGGATGTGTACCATATCCCGTAGCGCCGTCATGCTTCGCTAAAAAATGGTTTTTCTTGTTTCAAATGATATCTCCAGAAGAAATAAGAGTTAAAGTCAGAGTTGCATAGGCGTGCAAGCTAATAGAGCAGTGAAAGGATATCCAAAAATCGTTGGAACAATGCACAAAGGAGTGATATGTGGATACGTAGTTCGGGCCGGCCTTTGGGCATCCTCGCCTAGCTAGAGTGCGGGTCACTTCAGAGCCATTGAGGGTGATGCGCTGGCGTTGGCTGGCCACGCACGGATGCAGATCTTGAGTGGTAGCGGAGCGCTACGATGCGGTGGACGAGACCGTTGGTGAAGCCCCAATGGCCTCGGGGGCGGAGGTGCGACGATGTGCTCGGTGAAGTAGCCCCGGTGAGGTGGGAGACGGCGTCGGTGAAGCGCACCTAATGTGGTGGAAGTCGGTGTCTGTGAGGCACGTCAGTTGCGGTGGCCGGCGTTGTCGGTGGACCACCCGGTGCGGTGGACGAGGGCATAGATGAGGTAGCTCCGGCGCAGTGGTGAAGCGCGACCATCGTCTTCGTCGTCGTCTTCCGGCACAGAGGTGGGGAAAGAGACGAGACAAGGGGCGATTCGAACTTTGCTTGGGTTGGCGGCGAATTAGGGATTTGAGCGCTCTCGACGCGGAAGGGGCGGTGGAGAAGGGCGATTTTGCAGGGCAGGAATTGGGGCTGCCAGATATTTCAATCCGAAATGTGGAAGCGCGGACTTATTTTCTCGTCGTTCTTTGGGGGTGGTGGGAGGGAGGGAGGGGGTGGATGGCTGGGTCCTAGCGTCCGTACGACACACGCGACCACCACGACACGACCCTGGTCTGCCTGGTGCGCCTACATTTGAGAATGCAAACGAATCTTCTTTCATTTGCAAACAAATCTGTATGTATTACCATGCTAATGTTTTCCTTGCAAATAATTAGTCATTCAAAATGAGGTACTATAAATTAATTAATGAGGAGTTATTTGAATTAGAGTGTGTGTCACATAGCGATCTCCAATTCTAACATGGATTTTGCATTTCACGGTATCCATGCTACTTTTTTAATACAAATTCATATGTATATGATGAACACCATGGTAGTGAGAAAACTTTGGATGGATTCAAACATATGACCTACAAAATAGCACAACAATCGAGTCAATGTCAACTTTTTCCAAACCTAGTATGGCACGAATTCGAAATAATTACCCATATGCATGGTCCTCTTTTCAAATCTTACAATGTACACTAAATTGAAACGTCGATATTAAGTCTCGTACTATCTATATTCAAATGTTATTTTTAGCCCCACCCCCCCGGCACACACGCTACATACTTCCTGTATCGATCAATCTTCCTCTCCTAACCACCTTAGGAAGCTATCGGTTTCCGACACACGTTCATTCTTTCTCTCCATGTTTCGTTCTCTAACTCTCTCAACTACACAACCCCCTTTTTCCACTCCGTTACCAAAGGTATCTACCTCACACACCCGCCTTGCACCCCATGCCGAGCTCTCTCTCTCTCTCCATCTCTCTCTCCCTCTCCCTCCCTCACTAGAAACATGCATTGCCTATCTCGCCCTCCCACTCTCGTACGCACGCACGCTGTCTATCTAGGTCACTCCCTCGAGACTGTCTCACTCTTTCTTCCGCACGGCGGGCCACACTCGCTCAATCTCGCTCTCTTTTTCTGAGTCTCGATTAACCTCGCTTTATTTCACAGACAAGTGATATAACTCCCTGTTCGGGCCTCAGTCGACACACTCTATACTCTCTAACATAGATTGTCTATCTAGGTCAGTCCATCCAAGCTGCCCCAACTCTTTTGACCTCATGGCGGGCCACGCTCGCTCAATCTCTCTCTCTCTCTCTCTCTCTCTCTGTGTGTGTGTGTGTGTGTCTCTCTCTCTCTTTTTATGTCTTCATTGACCTTGCTCTTTCTCGGACACAAACAATATATCTCCATGTTTGAGCCCAATTCGACATATTCATATTGTATACTCTCTCATGCACATTGTCTATCTTGGTCACTCTCTCCAACGCGTCTCACTCTTTCGATCGCACGATGACCCACACTCGCTCAATCTCTCTCCCTTTATATATAATCGATTGACCTTGCTTCCTCCCACGCACAAAATATATCTACATGTCTGTGACTGGATCATCTCTCAAGCTCTATCTTACAGCCCTCACCCTTCCCAAAAGCTCAATCGGACAATATCTCTCCAGAGCATATATATCTTTTCAACGAATGTCCGACCACACTCACTTTGTCTCCCTATCTATATGTGTCTCGATTGACCTCGCTTTCTCACGCCGTATCTTCCACACATTGAAGCTACCTCTCCATCCCTTGCAAAGCTGGAGCTATTTACATTGCGAGGGGGACTCCAACCTTGGATTAATTTGTGAAGGCATTTATTCTGGTGAGTTTAGATTATATTTTCGTAGCATTCGGCCCACAACTACTCCAAACACCGTTGCAACCCCCGCATCTCCCCCAATTGATTTCCCTCTGGCTCGATCATCGCTCTCTCGCACGTCCTTTCTCGCCTTCAACGTCGCACCATGGTATTTTTTCAAAAAACTCTGTTTTTCTCTTTAATTATTACAAATAAGTTACAAAACTACACACCGATAGTCCACCTATAATGGAACAAATTTTGACCCACAAATTAAAGTGCTACAAACTACACACCGAGGGCCCACCTGTCATGAAACAAATTTGGACCCATTTATAAATTATAAATTAAAAAGGACGAGGATCGAACATGCGACCATGGCCTTCAAGCCGCACGTCAATAGGCAACATAGTACAACAATGTTTGTTGTACCCCCCTTTGTTGATATGATGTTTTTATATTACCACAACCTATTTAATGGATAACGTGTAATATTATTTTTAGTACATTAGTGGGACCGGCTTGTTAGCACGTACTATTCGCCTTTACTTACTGGTAGGTTCCATGCTGCTCTCTCTCTCTCTCCTCCCCTTCTACATTTAGACGCATGGGCAAACACGAAGAACTCGCGGGCAATGTTGCCGTTGACCATATCTGGATGCGTTCACAAGTTACGGCACTAGTTTCACGTACTAGTAGTACTAGTCAATGTGTACGTGCAATGCACGTTAATTTGGAAGTATATTAAGTGCATGCGGATATTAAGTAGGATATTATTTGCGTGTTATTATGTGATTAACACTATTTTTGGCATGAAATTAACTGCACGCTAAACATGTTGAGCGCTCGACATTAAAGCAGTCTAGGTCGCTGGATGAGAAGGAATACATGTGGCTTGATGACGTTTTATATTTAATTTGATACGGCTCTAGCAGAACATTCAATCGATCAAACCATAGATTTCATTCAGTCTGACTCCGACTTTACATTCATATGACGATCGACCTAAAATAAACAGAATGATAAACGTTCGGATTTTAAGCATGGCAATCCGAACGTTTTTCATGGCAAATTTAGATTACGCGGCGGTGGGGCGTCTTGCGGTGGGAAGCGGCTCCTCTGTCTTGCTCTATGTGTCATGGGGCCACTGACCGACGGTGACAGTGACAACGACGTCTTGCGCCGTTGTTGGCGTACTCTTGGACGTTGGCCCTAGCTTCAAGGAAGGCCATAATGTTCTGGACTTCGGTCTCGAGGAGCGAGTCAACTGGCGGGAGGAGGCGACTGGCGTTGGTGCAAGGAAGCGGTCGACATCAGCCATCCATGCCGCTGGGGGGGCACCGGCACCCGCGCGGGGACAGGCGCTGGCAACGACGCAGCAGAGACATTCATGTGCACAGGCACCGGCATGGGCGCACGCGTCAATGCACGCGCAGGCGCATGCGCTGGCAGGTGCATGGGCGCGCGCGTCAGTGCACGCACAGGCGCATGCACTTGCAGGTGCACGGGCGCGTGAAAGTCGGCGGGGACCTCGTGGAACCCCGTGGCATCAAGCTCGGCGACAATGTGCGGCTCCCAGCTCATCAATGCCACAGGGATGGGCGCTGGCACAGTCGGGGCGACGAGAGCCGGAACGGGAGCGGGGACAGGCGCGGCGTCTTCCCGCAAGGCCGGTTCAAGCTCGTCCCAAAGCACCTTATATTGTTGAGACTCCGGCCGGGTGTCTTCCTCAGGAAACTGGAAGACTAAGGGCAGACCATCGTGATGCGGCATGGCGTACGGTTAGGTCAGGCTGGTTGGAGGTAGATGATAGGAGAATCAGAGAGGAAGAGAGAAGATTTTAGCGATACCGGGTAGTGCGAGGTTGATTTTAAACTGCGGCACTGGCACCATTAAAAGTGGGGGCATTTGGGACGAAGGTGGGTGGTGGAGCCTGGTCAAAGGGCGCCTCCCGGTGAGCCTGCACAGCGGTCTGCTCGAACGCCTCCTGGTCAGCCGGCGCAACGTTCTGCTCGCACGCCTCCCGTCAACTCACATGCTTGCTCGGACGGCACCTGCTGATGAGAAGTGGGACTCGTGGCGGCACGTAAACGCCCACGGTTTGAATAGTGAAAGCGTTCGCCTTAACATGACAGGTCTTTGTTCCAAAATACCTTGGCTCTTCATTTGTGCAACTTCTCATAAGCAGCTTGTTTCAAATTGAAGAAAAATAAATTACGTAGGAATATTTGTGCCATATCACGAGACCATGCTCAGTTTCATGAATTTCCGGTCATTTTTGGATTTTCTGAAATTTAAAATCCAGGATTTGAAACAATAGCATAACCTGCATCATGCAATAAATTTTCAAGCGATACATCTTTCTTGTTGTATTTCTTAAGAAAACATTTGGTCAAACATTTTGCTTAGTTAGACTTCAGACAAGTTATATATGCAGAGTAAAAGGATAATCCCTCCGTACCAGTGCATTGCCTGATATATTAACACAAGTACTAGGCACGAACAAACGGGGCTCAATTCTGTGCTCATCCTGGTATAGTCACTACAAAAAAAAGACACATCCGTGAAATTTTGGGCCGAACGAATTTTTTTTTCTGTCATACTTATGACACTTCTATGACGATAATTGTGACAAAACACGGTATCATCATAGATGTGGTGGGCTCCTACTTCTATGACAAAAAATCATGACAGAAATTGGGCTTTTCGTCCTCGGCGGGCCGGAGACGCAGCTGCATGACATTCTTTGGGCCGTCCATGATGAAAAAAACCGTGGTAGAAGCGAGGGCGAGGAAAATATCGTGGTGTTCCCAGTTACGGTGGGTGGTCGGGGCCGAGCGATGCGCGTTTCTCTCGTACACGCACGCGCGTGGGTGCGAGGCGTTGGGCTCTAACTGAACCCGAGCGAGGCGTTGGGCTCTAACTGAACCCGAGCGATTGCACTGCAGGCTACGCGTTACTGAACCCGAGCGATCGATCGATGGCTGTTAACTGAACCCGATCGAGCGATTCCTTCGCTACTGCTGCTAACTGAAGCCGATCGATGCTGCCTCTGGATGAACAGTGAGCGTTGCTGGGGGGGGTTTGGATGAACAGTTCCCGGTGGGGGTGGATGAACAGGACCCCGTGGCGTTGCCTCTGGATGAACAGTGAGCGTTGCTGGGGGGTTTGGATGAACAGTTCCCGGTGGGGGTGGATGAACAGGACCCCGATCGTTCGAGCCGGTTGGGGCTGGATGAACAGGACCCCGTGGAGGGCAGGATGAACAGGACCACCCCGTGGAGGGCAGGATGAACAGTAGACGGTGGAGGGCAGGATGAACAGTAGCCCGTGGAGGGGTGGTTGAACAGGAGCCCGTGGAGAGGGCTGGTTGAACAGTAGCCGGTGGAGTAGCGCGCGGTGGAGGCTGGATGAACAGGAGCCCGTGGATGAACAGTCGCAGGTGGAGGCTGGAGGAGGTCGACGGTGGATGAACAGTAGCCCGTGGAGGCTGGAGGGGGTCGACGGTGGAGATGAACAGTATCCCGTGGAGTCCCGTTTTGCGGTACGCCACACCCCTCCCGATGAACAGGACCCCCGTTTCGACCGTAGCGCTCCAACACAAGTCCGTTTCCTCCGTTTTGCGGTACGCCACACCCCTCCCGATCAACAGGACCCCCGTTTCGACCGTAGGAGGTCCGTTTCCTCCGTTTTGTGGTACGCCAGACCCCTCCCGATGAACAGGATCCCGTTTCGAACGTGGCCGGTCGAACACAAGGCCGTTTCCTCCGTTCTGCGGTACGCCAGGCCTCGTTTCCATCGGCTGTTCCGTCCAAGCCCTCCCGATGAACACGACGACGCATTCCGTTCCGACCCAGCCGGTTGGCTCCCCATGAACACGACGACGACGTTGTTTCTCCGTTCCGACCCAGCCATGTACACGAGCCCTGGCCGTACGTATGCGCGAGTAGGCGTTCGAGACCCTGCCCGTATGTACGTACGTGGCCGTATTTTCTTTCTTGCACACTGGCCGCTGTACGTACGTGTACATGCTACGTGCGCGCCTCTACTACGACACGTGCGCGCCTCTACATCGACCAGTATGTACGTACACGTTCGCGACCAGAATGACAACGCTACGTACGCTTCGACCAGGTGGGTCCCGACTGTCAGACACTTCCTTGCCTGCGAAGATGTAGCTGGTGGGTCCCAGCAGTCAGGGGGGCGAATCATTTTTTTGCCCGGACGCACTTCCTTGCGTGCGAAGATGTAGCTGGTGGGTCCTAGCAGTCAGGGGGAAACATTTTTTCGCGAAATACGATGGCCCGTCCGGTGGGTCCCTGCTGTCAGGTGGAGGAATAATTATTTTGCACGTAATAAGGAGGCACTTCCTTGCTGCGGCCGTGGACCCAGCTGTCAGCCTCTCCACGTATAGTCCACGTCCGATGGAAGCCATTCCTTGACCACGTTGACCACGCCGCGCCAAGTGCACCAGGGCGGTGGACGACGGCGAGGCCTAGGAAGGGGATGACGCGGAGCCGGGGAAGACGCGGCAGTGGAAGCCCGCGCGGAGAGGAGTACAAGGGTTCACTAGTTCGGCTGCGGTGTGAGGCTGCCGTTGCCGCAGGGCCTGGCCAGCGGTGGGAATAGTAGGGGGCGGTGAGGCCTCCGCGGCAGCACAGCCGGCCATGGGAGGCAGGAGCATGCGACACGACCGGCGCTGCTTTGGGCGGCTAGAGCAAGAAGACCAGAGGTTGAAGAAGCACTAAGGCCGTTGGATGGACATCGTACGGTCACTGGAGCTAGAATCGTTCATATTGACTAAGTTGACAAAGCCCTCCGTCCCCGTCAACTTAGTAGGCCCACAAGTCAGCCTCCCACTGTGGTGGGTCCCAGCTGGCAGGGGGTATTCATTTTTTTGTGCGCAATAAGGAGGCACTTCCTTGCGTGCGAAGATATAGTTGGTGGGTCCGACCTGTCAGCGGAGGGAACGTTTTTTTCGCGAAATACAGAGGCCCTTCCGGCGGGTCCCAGATGTCAGGTGGAGGAATCATTATTTTGCGCGTAATAAGGAGGCATTTCCTTGTGTGCGGCCGTGGACCCAGCTGTCAGCCTCTCCACGTACAGTCCACTTCCGATGGATGTCGTTCGTTGACCACGTTGACCACGCCGCGCCGAGAGCACCAGGGCGGTGGACGACGGCGAGGCCTACGAAGGGAACGACACGGAGCCGGGGAAGACACGGCAGTGGCTGCCCACGCGGTGGAGAGTACGAGGGTTGACTGGTTCGGCTGCCGTCGCCGGAAAATAACAGGAGGTGTGGGTGAGTAGAGGGATAGACAGGCCAGGGATGCGAGTATATGATGGGGCCGTGAGGCCTGCCCGGCAGCACAGCCGGCCACGGGAGGCGGGAGCAGGCGGTTCCGACGGCGCTGGTTTGGGCGGCTGGGGCAGGAAGATCAGAGACTGAAGAAGCACGATTGCCGTTAGATTGACATCTAACGGTCTGACGCTGGTAGAGTCGATTGTTGACTAAGTTTCTTTTTTGATAAACCTTGTGTACGCATGAACTTAGTAGGCCCACAAGTCAGCCTCCAAATCTGTGGCAGACAACATAGAGCCCATTTGCTATTTTTTAATAATTTGCAGCCCATTTGCTAATTCTTAAGTAATTTATTACAGCCCATTTTCTGCCCAGGACCACGGTCAAAAAGTTCAACCTTATTTTGCATATTTCGGTGGAGTCCGAACTTTTGTAATCCCGAAATGATAAACATTTTTTAAGAACTTATTGATTTGCCAAAAAAATCGTTTTGTTTTTGTAAGCAAATAAGACGTGGGACAATTGAGTTGGTTTAAGGGAAAACCAGTGGTAAAAAAATCAGCGCTGGGAGGGAAAACAACAACAAAAATAAGGATGTAAATATGAAAAGTGAATTTTATGTATTTTCAATATAATGATACGTGTATATGAACTAGTAAAACTATAGGTAGAGATTAGAAAACGGATGTAGGACATGCGTTTCAAGAGGAAAATAGAAATGGGTGTGTGTTTGATTCAGTAAAAAAAGTGCCTGCGGATGTTGTAAGACAAAATATAACTAACGCTGGCGGGCCAGAGGCCAGTAGATACCTGCTGGATCTTTGTGCCCCGTTGTCGTCATGGGCTGGGCCTGTTAAAAACAAAACCAAGCCTGGGCAGTCTACAGCCCAGTTGAAACTTGCTCGACCTGAAAAAACAATATACGTGCTCAATAAACGAGAGAATTCTGCAAGTACAGACTGATAACTGGGATGCAGCAGGGATATTGTTTTTTCATCGTGATAATAAGAGCATGCACTTGTTTCGAAAAATTTGGAGAACTGGGAATTCGAACGGCAGGTGCTTATGCTACCCATCAAATAAAAATCAGGTGCCTGAAAATTCGTTTCGAAACAAATGAATCAGCTTTATATCCACGTCGACCCTCGGCATGATGGTTGGAAGCAAATGCCAAGTTCATACCAAAAGATCGTTAACAACAATACCAACTTGCGGACGACAAGGTAGTACAAGTACCAATACCAAACTAACTTATAATCTTTTTACTCCTGGCCCTAGTGTTCGTCTGGTAGAAAATCTTGCAGAGGACCAGCTCCCGCTCCTTCTCTTGCTCCAGGTCCCCGAGGTGGTACTGGTGCATCACCCAGTTGGTCCTCTGCTGGTCGAAGTTCTTGTTGGTGTGCAGCACCAGAACCTTTTTGCTGCCCGTCTGCCGGCCGTTGACCATCACCGGCAAGGTATTGCCGGTGTTGTGCCACATCGCGTGCATGCCGCACTCCGACTGTATCTTGCGACGCGTCCACGTGCCCCTTTTGAACGCCCTGGAATTGCGCTGGAAGAAATGCTTGCTTAGGCCACTCAGTGTGATACCTGCAGTATTGTCGAATACAGGTTTTAGTGTACGTAGTTGGCATTTTCATAACATCTTTGGCATGTTGCAGTCACTTGTTTCACTTTTTATTAACTGTCAAATTGTAATTGCTTCACCAGGTCTGCGTCTAAAAAGAAAAATAGAGCTATAAACAAAGGAATATGTTTGTGCAAGTAGACGGCCGATCGGTGTCTTACCTGGAAATTTCTCAGGATGGGTGTAGCATATGCCGTGCTCGCTGTCGATGGTTGGTATGAACAAATCGATGAGAGGGTGAGATCTCGCGCTGTCAGCACTCACTTTGGCCTCAAGGTGCTCGATCAGCTCCTGATCCGTGGGATCGAACTTGACGCCAGCCGGCAGCACCGGCCAATCCTTCTTCGACTTGCATGGGTTAATTCCAGTTATATGGTACTCAATGTATGATCAATCGACTGTTTTAAGTGAATGATGAAAGATTTCGACAGATAAGTGGTACTCCAAATCTGAAGTCCAGAATACCCGAACACGCCGCCGGGATTCTTGTGTCACCTCACGCGCAGCGTGTTGTCACGTCAATTCAATGTGTGGACATGATGAATAATTTGACCGACGTATACTAGTACTGCTACTGTACTACTTACTAGTCGTATTTAGTGTCACATTTTAACCATAGGTTTAACTAACAAGTACGCACTTGAAGCCTAAGTGATATATATATATATATATATATACTGCACAGCATCTCCATCATCATTATCAGTACATCCTGCGCAGGTGAGTTAGGATGCACTTGATCCCAGAAAGGTATCTATCCTTCAAACCAGAGGAGTGCTTCAAACTAACAACAGTCCAACAAAAGAGGGTCGTGCTACAGCAGCAGAATACATGGCTCAGTCTACATATCAGTACGAATCAAGTTGTGCATATTTGCTGTTGGCATGAACCACATCGCCGCATGTCGGGTTTGCAAAAGCCATCCATCGCATGGAAGCTTGATGCCTTTCACACACTGAAGATTATCTCGCAACAAGCTGTGTCGACGAATCTCTGGATATGGTGATTCATGAAACCCATGGTATGATGTGTAAACACAGTCCCCCCTGGCGAATGGAAGTTGCATAGCACGGTAATCATCGCCGGTGATATGATCGATGATTGGTTGGATGATCGGATAATTGAGCCCGAGGAACATGGAGTGGTTGCCGAGGCTGTAAACCCGCCTCCAGTTGAATACGCCTGGCCCAACGGAGCTGGGATCTTTCTCGAACACGAAGCAGCCATAGCCATCAATGTCACGAACGCCCCAGGCATTGTACTGCATGTGGTTTGATGAAATGGTTTGGTCAATTTGGTACGTGCAAATGAGCATCAAATGACCACCGTCAGCTGAACGAGCGATAAACCACCACCCATCGGCTGGTATGATTCCAGGTCCTGGAATCATGAAGGCCAGCGCATTTGCGTCTGCTGCAACAATTCAAATTGGAGACCAAAAGGACAAAAATAAACAATCATGTTCAGAGTATGTGTGGAATTAAGATTATTATAACAGTGACACATATCATAGACAGAGAATTGCAATGCCGTGGTCATAATCATACCCCAAGTTAAAAAAATAAGCCAATGGCTTTCATATTCTAGCAATATATCATGGTTCAAACATCATGTAACAATGAGAGGAAAACAGATATGACAGGGCCTACTCATATTCTACCATAGCACTTACTACAGTTATCATATCAACTCTAAGCAATAACATGCGTTGTTATAAAAATCCTGGAAATGAGAGTAACATATAGCAATCATGAGGTTATACTCATAATATCTATTCTAACAATCATTAGATACCAATTGTTCTCATATCAACTCTAACAATAACATGTGTGGTCATAAAAATCTAGGAAATGAGAGGAACATATAGCAATGATGTGGTTATAGACATACTATATATTCTAAATTTGTAACAATGAACAGGCAGTCGTATTCTTAAGGTAAAGATGAGATGAGATAGAACAATTACACGACGATAGATTCCACCAGTATAGGCAGCCAATCTGTGCGTCGACCGCATAAACGATGCCATCGTGCACTATAGCATCAGACAGAAGTGTTGGGTGAAGAGGATCGACGATGAGCCATAACCATGTATGGCGACCGGATTCCAGATAGACTAATCCCATGTTGAACACGGCAATGAGCTTGTAATCCATGTAGTCTTCTGATGGTGTGGGCACTTCACAGATTACAACCTTCAGCAAACAGAGGTCGAGCCAAAAGCTCGACGCGTCTCGTGCGTAGTAGGCAGGAGTGTCCGGCGGGCCGCGAGGCTCGATGGCGGCGGTATCCAAAGATGGAAGGGTGATCTCTCGCTGGGTGTAGATATCCACGAGACGCCACGGACTACCGGATTGGTGGATGAGGACGATCCAGTTGGCCTTCATGCCTGCCCAGTAGTGGCCGCGCATGAAGGGCAGGTGGACGGGTAGTGGTAGCATGTCGAGGGGCACCACGGCAACCTCCATAGGATCGTCAAGTCGGTGTCTGGGCCACCTGCGAGGATCGGGCATCAGCAAGCAGGGTGTCTTGAAAAGAGCCGGCCGGTTGCAGACGAGTAGACGGTACAAAGACACCGAGCATGCGGCCAGACGGACGGTGCTGAGTAGGTCCATACGATTACAGATCTGCTCCAAGAGAACATCAGGGAGGGAATTCCAATCGCGGCTCTGCGTGTCATTCGGTTCTTCCATTGGGGTTTTCGGTGCCTACGAGCCAGCGGGGAAGTGGATTCGGGCGGGCGAGCGAAGAAGCTTCTCCTCGTGTGGCCGAGCAGTGAGCGGGGGGATATGGTACGCGCGAGCTACCAAGGAAGATAGCGCGGGCGGGCGAGCAGTGAGCAGGGGGAAATGGTGTGCGGCCGACGATGGGGAAGAGAGGAGGAAGAAGAAACGAGGAGGAAGAACAGTGGAAGACGGGGAAGAAAGTGCATTAAATCTCAATTCTACTACTACTACCAGGATATACCATCCTTCGGATTGTAAATAGTTACACCGATGACATGTGGGTCTACCACAAGAGGGTCCATATGTCAGTTAATGGAGGACAGAAGCGTGCTCTACTGGCAAACATGATGGCAGTACTGGGTAAAAAGGCTGATTTAGTAACACCAACACGCTGGTTTAGCTTATTAATTAAGTGTCCCATCTGCTGCAGCGTGTATTGTCACTTCACTGCAAAGACTAGTTGAATAGTTCTCTCTGACCGAGATGGGGAATAATGGATCGCGAAGACTTCCTTTCTACATTATCCCTATGCCTCTACGCTCACTTCACTCATTTTGCTCCGTACGTAGTCACTTGTTGAAATCTCTAGAAAGACAAATACTCCGTATTTGGGAACAGAGGGAGGATTTTACTCCGTATTTGGGAACAGAGGGAGGATTTTACTCCGTATTTGGGAATAGAGGGAGTATCACCATATGGAGGGAACAGAGGAAGCTTGAAATATGAACATGTCAATGGGAGGGAGTAAGCCCCATGCATGCATGCATGCATGCAACATGCAACACTCACACGTACACATGGACGCACGCAACACTCACGCACCCATGCGGCACACAGCACACGACGCAACACACACGCTCACGCTCAAGTGCTCAACCTACTCCCTACGTCCGTGAAAGACTGTACATTTAGAGATTTACACATTGACCAGGGCATAATTAACGCCCAAAAGTTATGTGTGCATGCGACCATTGAGAGAAGAAGATTAAATGAAGGTCGTTGCATGCTGTAATTAAGGATAGACATGTAGCCTATATCTAGAGCACAAGTTGGTGCATTAGTCAACCAAGATCGATTTAGATTAAAGGCTAAATGCATTGGAAGTGTAGATGTACTACACTCTTTGTTTTTTAGCTAATTTCTTTGCTCTGCCAACTGACAGGTGGGACCCAGAAACCAGGTGACAATTTAACCAGTCAACAAAGTGCCACATCGACTATTTGGCCAGTCAGTAGGGTGCAATACGGTGCTCTATGATGAGCTAGTGATTGTATAATCACCGCAAAACTATATATAGTGACCGTAAAGAGCGTATTGTTACATACGTTGACCGCCAGTGTATTTTTCTCGTTTCAAATTAAGCCATGTTAACCGGAAAGGACGCAGTATGGATTAGTACTAGTACTGCTTTGATGTGTCCCGTCAACTCGTCGAACAAGGAGAAGCTTGCTTACTATGCCTCTCCCTCGCCCACGCGCGCGGTGGTTCGCAGGACGAGGAGAGGGTTTTGAGTACAGCGCGCCCTCTCCCTCGCCCTCGCCCTCGCGGTGGACGTGCAGCAGTCACGTTATAGATGGGCTGCTGATACGTCTCCGCCGTATCTACTTTTCCAAACACTTTTGCCCTTGTTTTGGACTCTAACTTGCATGATTTGAATGGAACTAACCCGGACTGACGTTGTTTTCAGTAGAATTGCCATGGTGTTATTTATGTGCAGAAACAAAAGTTCTCGGAATGACCTAAAACTCCACGGAACTTATTTTTGGAAAATATTAAAAATATTGACGAAAGAATCAAGGCCAGGGGCCCCACCACCTGTCCATGAGGGTGGGGGCGCGCCCCCTGCCTCATGGGGCCCTGGTGCTCCACCGACCTCAACTCCAACTCCATATATTCGTGTTCGGGGAGAAAAAAATCAGAGAGAAGGATTCATCGCGTTTTACGATACGGAGCCGCTGCCAAGCCCTAAACTCTCTCGGGAGGGCTGATCTGGAGTCCGTTCGGGGCTCCGGAGAGAGGAATCCATCGCCGTTGTCATCATCAACCATCCTCCATCACCAATTACATGATGCTCACCGCCGTGCGTGAGTAATTCCATCGTAGGCTTGCTGGACGGTGATGGGTTGGATGAGATTTATCATGTAATCAAGTTAGTTTTGTTAGGGTTTGATCCCTAGTATCCACTATGTTCTGAGATTGATGTTGGTATGACTTTGCTATGCTTAATGCTTGTCACTAGGGCCTGAGTGCCATGATTTCAGATCTGAACCTATTATGTTTTCATGAATATATGTGAGTTCTTGATCCTATCTTGCAAGTCTATAGTCACCTACTATGTGTTATGATCCGGCAACCCTGAAGTGACAATAATCGGGACCACTCCAGGTGATGACCGTAGTTTGAGGAGTTCATGTATTCACTATGTGTTAATGCTTTGGTCCGGTACTCTATTAAAAGGAGGCCTTAATATCCCTTAGTTTCCGCTAGGACCCCGCTGCCACGGGAGGGTAGGACAAAAGATGTCATGCAAGTTGTTTTCCATAAGCACGTATGACTATATTCGAAATACATGCCTACATTACATTGATTAATTGGAGCTAGTTCTGTGTCACCCTATGTTATGATTGTTACATGATGAACCGCATCCGGCATAATTCTCCATCACCGATCCAATACCTAGAGCTTTTCACATATTGTTCTCACTTATTTACTTTTCCATTGCTACTGTTACAATTACTACAAAACCCAAAAATATTACTTTTGCTACCGTTACCGTTACTTCCATATTACTTTGCTACTAAATACTCTGCTGCAAATATTAAGTTATCCAGGTGTGGTTGAATTGACAACTCAACTGCTAATACTTGAGAATATTCTTTGGCTCCCCTTGTGTCGAATCAATAAATTTGGGTTGAATACTCTACCCTCGAAAACTGTTGCGATCCCCTATACTTGTGGGTTATCAAGACTATTTTTTGGCGCCGTTGCCGGGGAGCATAGCTCTATTCTTTGAGTCACTTGGGATTTATATCTGCTGGACACTATGAAGAACTTGAAAGACGAGAAAACAAAAATTTATCCCTCAACTACGAGGGGAGGTAAGGAACTGCCATCTAGCTCTGCACTTGATTCACCTTCTGTTTTGAGTAAGCTTGCGACCCCTAAACCTGCTTCTGCTATTAATTTTGATATGTTGCATATTATTGATGATGCCACATCTGCTATGCATGATACTTATGATGAAACTACTTCTATGCTTTATACTATTGTGCCACTTGGTGAATTTCTTGATGAACAACTTGCTAGGGCTAGAGAGAATGAAATTATTGAAACTGATAATAGTGATGATAGTGATGATGAAGACTCTCCCCCTAATAAATATGAATTGCCTGTTGTGCCTGAGGGCTATGTTATGGATGAAGAGACTAAAAGAGACTTTCTTGCTTGCAATGATTGAAGTTATCTTAAGAAATTATTAGCTAAGCTTAAACAAAAAAACTCTGAATGCTAGAATGAAATATGATCCTGCTTATGCTACTTCACCTATCTTTGTTACTGATAAGGATTATGAATTCTCCGTTGATCCTGATATAATTACTTTGGTTGAGTCTGATCCTTTCTATGGCTATGAGTCTGCAACTGTAGTGGCACATCTTACTAAATTAAATGATATAGCCACCCTATTCACTAATGATGAGAGAACTCGCTACTTCTATATCCTTAAAATATTTCCGTTCTCATTAAAGGGTGATGCTAAGATATCGTTTAATTCTCTTGATCCTGGTTGTGTGCGTAGTCCCCAGGATATGATTTACTACTTCTCTGCTAAATATTTCCCTTCTCATAAGAAACAAGCTGCTTTAAGGGATATATATAATTTTGTGCAAATTGAAGAAGAGAGTCTCCCACAAGCTTGGGGAGGCTTCTCCAATTACTTAATGCTTTGCCTGATCATCCTCTCAAGAAAAATGAAATACTTGATATCTTTTATAATGGACTAACCGATGCTTCTAGAGATTTCCTGGATAGTTGTGCTGGTTCAGTTTTCAGGGAAAGAACACCTGATGAAGCTGAAATTCTATTGAATAATATGTTGACCAATGAAAATAATTGGACACTTTCTGAGCCCACTCCTGAGCCTATTCCTAAACCAACTCCGAAGAAAAGAGGTGTTCTATTTCTCAGTCCTGAAGATATGCAAGAGGCAAAGAAATATATGAAAGAAAAAGGTATTAAAGCTGAAGATGTTAAGAATTTACCTCCTATTGAAGAAATACACGGTCTTAATTTACCGCATGTTGAAGAAATATATAATCTTAATCCATTACCTATTGAAGAAACTCATGGTCTTGATAACCCGACACAGGTAGTAAAGGTAAATTCTCTCTATAGATATGATAAAGCTGAAATCCCTCCTACTAAGTTTGCTAGCCAATGTTTGGATGAGTTTGATAACTTTATGGTTAAGCAAGAAGATTTTAATGCTTATTTTGGTAGACAACTAAAACAAAATGCTTATATGATTGAACACTTGGGTTTATATGTCTAGAGTAAAAGGTGAACTTAAACTCATTAGTAAACATGCTTCTATGCTCACCACTCAAGTAGAACAAGTACTTAAAGCTCAGAATGATTTGCTCAATGAATTAAATAGTAAGAATAATGATTATGCTGTTAGAGTGGCTACGAACTGGTAAAATGACTCAGGAACCTTTCTATCCTGAAGGCCACCCTAAGAGAATTGAGCAGGACTCTCAGAGAAATAATTTAGATGCACCTAGTCCTTCTAAAAAGAAGAAAAAAGAAAAATGATAGGACTTTGCATGCTTCTAGTGAACCTGTTGTTGACACACCTGAGAATCCTAATGATATTTCTATTTCTGATGCTGAAACACAATCTGGTAATGAACATGAACCTAGTGATAATGTTAATGATGATGTTCATGATGATGCTCAACCTAGCAATGATAATGATGTAGAAATTGAACCTGCTGTTGATCTTGATAACCCACAATCAAAGAATCAACATTATGAAAAAAGAGACTTTGTTGCTAGGAAACACGGTAAAGAAAGAGAACCATGGGTTCAGAAACCCATGCCTTTTCCTCCCAAACCATCCAAGAAAAAGAATGATGAGTATTTTGAGCGCTTTGCTGAAATGATTAGACCTATCTTCTTGCGTATGCGTTTAACTGATATGCTCAAAATGAATCCTTATGCTAAGTATATGAAAGAAATTGTTACGAATAAAAGAAAGATACTGGAAGCTGAAATTTCCACCATGCTTGCTAATTACACTTTTAAGGGTGGAATACCAAAGAAACTTGGAGATCCAGGAGTACCAACTATACCATGCTCCATTAAAAGAAATTATGTTAAAACTGCTTTATGTGATCTTGGAGCCGGTGTTATTGTTATGCCTCCCTCTTTATATCGTAGACTTTATTTGAATAAGTTGACACCTGCTGAAATATCTTTGCAAATGGCTGACAAATCAACTGCTATACCTGTCGGTATTTGTGAGGATGTGCCTGTTGTGGTTGCAAACGTTACTATTTTAACGGACTTTGTTATTCTTGATATTCCCGAGGACGATAGACCCTTTTTGAATACTGCAGGGGATGTTATTGATTGCAACAAAGGCAATGTCACTTTTCATGTTAATGCTAATGAGCATACGGTACACTTTCTGAGGAAACAACCTCAAGTTCATATTATCAACTCTCTTGGAAAAATTCCATCGATTATTTTTGGAGGTTTTGAATTTCCTCTTCCTACTGTCAAGAAGAAATATGATATTCTTATTATAGGGGATGTGCATATCCCCGTTGAGGTAACATAGTGTAATTCGAAATTTCTCCGGTTTCATGCAATTCAGAATGAGTTTGTTAACAAGACTTGATCAACCTTGTTAGTGGATTCCTTTTGATGAGCATGAGATGGATGAAGTCAGAAAGCACAACCTTCTGTACCCTCTCTCTACTTTATGTTATTTAGTTGAAATAAAGTAAAAATAGTATTTTCCTGACTGTTTCCTGAATTATCCGTGCAATATAAAAATACCCCGAAAATAAAAGTTCTCCAAATGCCCTGCAAATTTAAAAAGATTTTTTCTGGAATATTTGAGAATATCTGGCACTAAGAACACAGCAGGGGGAGCAAGCACCTGGCCACGAGGGTCCAGGGCGCGCCCACCCCTACAGGGTGCGCCCCCTGCCTCGTGGGCCCATGGTGGCTCCCCTCCACTTATTCCTGCACCCACACACTTCTTCTTCCGCCCAAAAAATCACCATCCAGCTCAAGCACAAGTTTTAGCTCATTTTGCTGCGATTTTCAATCTCCTTGCTCAAAGCACCTCTCACAAAACTGCCTTGGGGGATTGTTCTTTGGTATGTGACTCCTCCATTGGTCCAATTAGTTTTTGTTCTAGTGCTTTATTCATTTCAAATTTGTGCTACCTAGGTGACCATGTTCTTGAGCTTGCATGTCAAATTTATATGGTTCCAAGTAGTTCTAATGCATGATATAGGCCCTAGGCACTTGTAGGAGTAGTTGCTATCAATTTTGTTGAGTTTGGTTTACTTTTATATGAAGTTGCTAAAATTTTCAGAAATTTTTCAGAGGAAGAAATATGTTCAGGAAAATGTACCAAGGTGGTTCTTCAAGGAAGCAAGGACCTAGGCTTGCAATGCGTGATGCTGACGATGAACCACCAAGGGACGCTCCAGTGCGGCCTTGTGAATGGCCTTCAGAAGACTTTATGGATCGAGCGGGAATCAAGGAAGAATTTAACGCATATTTGCATAACGCTGATCTTGTGAGCTTCGAGGCAGAAAAGTGTCGTCAGTACCACTATCTCACTAGTTCCTTTGTGAGGAGGTTTGAATTTTCATCTTCACGTAATTCTCAAACTGTCCTGTTTTATCTTTATGAAAGTTCTTATACTAGGGACTTAGAGGATTTTACCACTGCTTGCAAACTTCCACAATGGGGTAGTCCTAGTGAACCTCACAAATCTGAATTTAGAGATTTTCTTGCTAGTATAACTGTGGGTGAATCTAGAGACATAACACAAGCTACCATAGGGAGTATTCATTTTCCTGCTATACATTATTTTGCTCTCTTCATAGGTAGGTGCATAAATGGTAAGGATGAAGCATGTCACATGTGTGTCCCTGACCTCAGTGTTCTCAGGAGTGCTGTGTTAGGAGACAAACATTATAATTTAGGAGCCATTGTCGCACGTAGGTTGCATAATAATAAAATTAATGGAGATTTCTTTGGAGGAATTTATGCAACCCGTCTAGCTAATTTTCTTGAGGTACCTGTACGTGAGTATGATGTTGAGCTGCCTAATGTTTATTTGGATTATAATGCCATGGTTCATCATCATTTTCTTGAGAGGAACGAGCAGTCCCTCCAGTATCGCTTAATCTTTGACAGACGTCGTGTTGTCCATATTACTCTCCCTGCTCCTGCCTTCTTTGATTACCACGCAAAAGGAAGACATGTTATTACCAGAGAGGAGGCAGATGAGTACGAGAGGAGGGCGGAGGCAGCTCGCCGCCACGCTGCAGCTCAGGAGGCAATAGCCGCTGCATCTCAGTATGACCCCGGTTATAACTTTGGATGTCCACCAGGCCATCTGTGGCAATAAACCAACTTAGGCCAAAAGCCTAAGCTTGGGGGAGTACGTATTTCTCACCGACATTACATTCATGTTCACACACACTCATTGCTAGATGTCGGTGCTCATACTTTTTCATTGTATTATCCATGCTAGCTTACTTTCTTTTTCTTGCTTTCTTCTTGTGTGTTTGATAAACCTTAAGAAAGAAAACCAAAAAAATTAGTAGTAGCTTTTAGCTAGTTTACTTTCTTGCTGTGGTAGTAATAATTAAAAGAAAACCCAAAAATATTTCCTGTTCTTCTTTTGCTTGTTGGGAGCTTTCCCGTATAAAAAGTTTTATTTCTTTTCTTTTCTTTGGGGGTCGATAGGAGAAGACCATGATTAAATTGTTGAAGTGGCTCTTATATGCATTATTGTTGAATTACCCAAGAGCCCATATTGCCTTGTCTTCTCCTGTTTATTGAATGCTCGCTGATTCCAGCTTAGTCCAATGCACGTGCACTATTATTATTATTCACATCGTTCGGCCGTGCAAGTGAAAGGCAATTATGATGATATATGATGAATTGATTGAGATGAGAAAAGCTGGTATGAACTCGACCTCTCTTGTTTTTGTAAATATGATTAGTTCATCGTTCCTGATTCAGCCTATTATGAATAAACATGTTTGCAATGACAATTAGAGATTATAGTTGCTTATGCCATGCTTAATTAGCTGGGAGTTTATAATGGTTTACCTTGCGTGCCAACATGCTATTAAAATGGTTGTGATGTGGTATGATATGGGTGGTATCCTCATTTGAATGATTCAAGTGACTTGACTTGGCACATGTTCACACATGTAGTTGAAACAAAATCAACATAGCCTTCATCATATTTATGTTCATGGTGGATTATATCCTACTCATGCTTGCACTCAATGTTTATTAATTTTAATGCATGTTCATGACTGTTGTCGCTCTCTAGTTGGTCGCTTCCCAGTCTTTTGCTAGCCTTCACTTGTACTAAGCGGGAATACTGCTTGTGCATCCAATCCCTTAAAACTCAAAGTTATTCCATATGAGTCCACTATACCTTCCTATATGCGGTATCTACCTGTCGTTCTAAGTAAATTTGTATGTGCCAAACTCTAAACCTTCAAATGAAATTCTGTTTTGTATGCTCGAATAGCTCATGTATCAACTAGGGTTGTACTTATCTTCCATGTTAGGCGGGTTATTCTCAAGAGGAGTGGACTCCGCTCCTCACTCACGAGAAAATGGCTGGTCACCGGGATGCCCAGTCCCATGCTTTATGCAAATCAAATCAAAATAATTGCAAACAAAACTCCCCCTGGGACTGTTGTTAGTTGGAGGCACTCGTTGTTTCGAGCAAGCCATGGATTGATGCTTGGTGGAGGGGGAGTATAAACTTTACCATTCTGTTTGGGAACCGCCTATAATGTGTGTAGCATGGAAGATATCGCCATCTCTTGGTTGTTATGTTAACAATGAAAGTATGCCGCTCAAAATATTATTTATCTCTGCGAAGGGCTTATCTATTTACTTTTATGTTGAGTCATCACCCTCTTATTAAAAAGCACCAGCTGGAGAGCACCGCTGTCATTTGCATTCATTACTATTAATTTATATAGGGTATGACTGGATCTCTTTTACCATGAATTACAATGTCTAGTCAGTCCTTGATCTTTAAAGGTGCTCTGCATTTATGTTTTGCGGTCTCAGAAAGGGCTAGCGAGATACCATCTTGTTATATCATATTATGATTGTTTTGAGAAAGTGTTGTCATCCGAGAATTATTATTATTGCTCGCTAGTTGATTATGCTATTGATATGAGTAAACATGAGACCTAAGTGTTATTGTGAATATGGTTAGTTATAATCTTTGCTGAAAACTTGAATGTTGGCATTACATATTTACAACAACAAGAGCAAACAGAGTTTGTAAAAGTTTTTCTTTATCACTTTCAGTTTATCAACTGAATTGCTTGAGGACAAGCAAAGGTTTAAGCTTGGGGGAGTTGATACGTCTCCGTCGTATCTACTTTTCCAAACACTTTTGCCCTTGTTTTGGACTCTAACTTGCATGATTTGAATGGAACTAACCCGGACTGACGTTGTTCAGCAGAATTGCCATGGTGTTATTTATGTGCAGAAACAAAAGTTCTCGGAATGACCTGAAACTCCACGGAACTTATTTTTGGAAAATATTAAAAATATTGGCGAAAGAATCAAGGCCAGGGGGCCCACCACCTGTCCACGAGGGTGAGGGGAGCGCCTGCCCCCTGGGGGCGCCCCCCTGCCTCGTGGGCCCCCTGGTGCTCCACCGACCTCAACTCCAACTCCATATATTCGTGTTCGGGGAGAAAAAAATCAGAGAGAAGGATTCATTGCGTTTTACGATACGGAGCCGCCGCCAAGCCCTAAACTCTCTCAGGAGGGCTGATCTGGAGTCCGTTCGGGGCTCCGGAGAGGGGAATCTGTCGCCGTTGTCATCATCAACCATCCTCCATCACCAATTACATGATGCTCACCGCCGTGCGTGAGTAATTCCATCGTAGGCTTGCTGGACGGTGCTGGGTTGGATGAGATTTATCATGTAATCGAGTTAGTTTTGTTAGAGTTTGATCCCTAGTATCCACTATGTTCTGAGATTGATGTTGCTATGACTTTGCTATGCCTAATGCTTGTCACTAGGGCCCGAGTGCCATGATTTCTGATCTGAACCTATTCTGTTTTCATGAATATATGTGAGTTCTTGATCCTATCTTGCAAGTCTACAGTCACCTACTATGTGTTATGATCCGGCAACCCCGAAGTGACAATAATCGGGACCACTCCTGGTGATGACCATAGTTTGAGGAGTTCATGTATTCACTATGTGTTAATGCTTTGGTCCGGTACTCTATTAAAAGGAGGCCTTAATATCCCTTAGTTTCCGCTAGGACCCCGCTGCCACGGGAGGGTAGGACAAAAGATGTCATGCAAGTTCTTTTCCATAAGCACGTATGACTATATTCGGAATACATGCCTACATTACATTGATGAATTGGAGCTAGTTCTGTGTCACCCTATGTTATGATTGTTACATGATGAACCGCATCAGGCATAATTCTCCATCACCGATCCAATGCCTACGAGCTTTTCACATATTGTTCTCCGCTTATTTACTTTTCCGTTGCTACTGTTACAATTACTACAAAACCCAAAAATATTACTTTTGCTACCGTTACCGTTACTTCCATATTACTTTGCTACTAAATACTCTGCTCTAGATATTAAGTTATCCAGGTGTGGTTGAATTGACAACTCAACTGCTAATACTTGAGAATATTCTTTGGCTCCCCTTGTGTCGAATCAATAAATTTGGGTTGAATACTTTACCCTCGAAAACTATTGTGATCCCATATACTTGTGGGTTATCAGCTACATGTCCTCCTCCAGCTTCCAGTCCCAGGTGTTCTTCATGGATGGCACGATCCATAGCGGTGGTCAACGGGAATCATTGTCACAGCTTTCTAGTCCGGTTCCACACGATGGAGACTCATCCAAGCTGAAGCGGCATAAATCAGGGATAGCGTGTCCCAGCATGTCGTTCATCCGGTGGTGCGCACGGAAGACACAACCATGCTTCATGAACGACAGGCCTTCCGTGTCGTGCACAGAAGGTGGCATCTGCTTCACAATGGGGTGGCTATCCCCAATGAAAAGCGAGTACTCTCCAAGAGTGTTCCTCGGCACCCACGTAGCATCACAGGGGTCGAACTCGGCGCCGTTCATCTGGTACACGCGGCATCTCATATCTGGACACATGGTGACATACATAGTCAAGGTCCATGCATAATAATGGTGTGCTCAAATATGGCGGTCAGTAATACTGTGCAGCAAATAGTACTACTCCGGTATAGAGGAAGTAAAATAACCGGCTTATTATATATTGCCACTGTTGGCTACATGGATGAGATAGTAAGACATGGAAAAACAAAAATGGTGGCAGCTAGTGGGTTCAAGTCTTCAAGGGTCTAGCTAGCTATACGCGTGCTCCAAGGTAAAACGTACTCCTACTAGTACGTAAGTAGAATGCTAGTACAACAATGAAAGAGAAGGCGAGAGGGTTAAAAAATGGAATACTTGGGTAGATGGTGACGGTCCGATCGTGGTAGATTGTGTGACCATGTTGCACATCAGTGGTACCATGGGTAACGACTGCTAAGATAGTTGATCCCAATATGCCAAAGTCAGCTACAAGGTTCCAGGTTAGTCCGAATCGCGGATGCAAATGCACATCCAGGATCGGCGATCTTATTTTGATCGCGGGATGACTGGTCCCTGCAAAATAATGGAGTACCGTTAGGGATGCAAATGATGGTTTGTGCATTCCGTTTGTAATCTCCCGTACCGTAGGATGGCAACCAAATGAAACAAGTCCCCTTGCTTGTCACCGCGAAGATGCGGCCTAGATGGCGCACGGCGTCTTCGAACGTGTAGGGGTACAAATCTGCCGCCGCCAACATGCGCCAGCCTCTGCCGTTACTGCCTCTTGCATTGATGGCAATCCTTATGTCGAACACCGCGATGAGATAGTAATCGTCGTAGACGCGTCACTTTGTCGGCGGGTCCGCAATTGCTATCTTCTTCAATCTTATGTAGGCATCATCATACGTATTCAAGCCCAGCCAGTCCGGAAGGCCGATCCCAATGGTGGAGAAGGGGTCTACCGGAACGGACGCACTGTTGTGGATGTTGTGCAAAATGATGGTGGTATCCGGCCGGAGGTATGCAAGCCAATCTTCGTTGGCACCAACCCAGACCTATATATAAGACGGTGGGTAGCGGAGAAATTATGGGATGGAAATGGAATAACTAAGTACTACCTGATCAAACTCCATTATTGACCTGCTCATCGGACAAAATCCGACTACCTCTCAACGTCGGCAACTCTAGCGGAGTCAACGTGCAACCATGGCCAGGGAGTGGTGGACTATTCGAAGGATTGTCCCATAGAAGAACCTTCTCCTCGAGGACGCATGGAAGACCAACAAGCATGGCCTTTTCCCAAGCCATTTTAAGCATTGTCTTGAAATAGTTGGTGCAGGAAGCACCGAGTCTTGCGGCGGTGAGGACGTCGGAGCAGAACCGAGGTCTCCCAGCCCCGGCAAGGAGGAGAACCGCCTGGCGAATCCATGGGAGCAGCGACGAACTGCCTTCTCTTGGGGGAGGAGAACTGGCGAGGAGGAGATAAGAGCGCAGTAACCGCAGGGCCTCGTCCCTTCCAACTGTAGAATGTTCCTTCCAACTGTAGCGAAGGGGTGAGGCTATTATTTACTACTAGTACTAGCATTATGGGACGTTATGGGATTGCATTATACTGTAAATAATAGCACTAGTAAGAAATTTTTGGCACTAGCTAGTAGTTTTTGGCGTGGATTAAGAAATTTTGGGTATGTTTTTGCTATTTTTTGTACAAGCCAACTAGTGTCAAAAAACGTCTTACATTATTTGACGGAGGAGTACGTACTCGTACTGTAGCAGTACTAGTACTACTTTCTCAACTAGTAGTGCGAGGGTACTACTAGTGCAACTTCTCATAAGCAGCTTGTTTCAAATTGAAGAAAAAAATTACGTAGGAATATTTGTGCCATATCACGAGACCATGCTCAGTTTCATGAATTTCCGGTCACTTTTGGATTTTCTGAAATTTAAAATCCAGGATTTGAAACAATAGCATAACCTGCATCATGCAATAAATTTTCAAGCGAAACATCTTTCTTGTTGTATTTCTTAAGAAAGCATTTGGTCAAACATTTTGCTTAGTTAGACTTCAGACAAGTTATATATGCAGAGTAAAAGGATAATCCATCCGTACCAGTGCATTGCCTGATATATTAACTCAAGTACTAGGCACGAACAAACGGGGCTCAATTCTGTGCTCATCCTGGTGTAGTACTCTATTAGTACTAGGCAATGGAGTTGACGGGTGACCTTGGGTAGCGGCGACCGAGGGAATTGAACCGTGCTCGTCACGGCAGGTAACATTGTCTAGTTACTAAAACATCCCTCCATTGTTCATCGATAGTCATTATGGACCGGGGACATGAGGGGAATTTCCTAGGGTTGGAATTCTGGCCGCCAGATATTTCGACTCGAAACGCGGAGGCTCGACTGGTTGGGGTTGGCTAATGTGCGTACCACGCATGCCACCAGAAGGACACGAGCCTGACCTTTTTTTAAGATCAACACGAGACAGGGTCTGGCTGGTAGGCCGATGGGTCCTACCATTCGAGAATACGAAAGGAATCTCTTAAATTGCCGAACGAATATATGTGTATTACAATGCCCGTATTTTCCTTGCAAATAGTAATCTCAACGTGGTAATTGATTTATGACGAGTTCTTGAATTAGAGTGACTTTGTGATATAGTGATCTCAACATGGATTTCACATTTCATGGTATCCCTAGTAAATTTTTCATTGCAAATTCAAATTTAGAAGATGAATGGTATGGTGGTGAGTAAACTTTGTACTCCCTCCGTCCCAAAATTCTTGTCTTAGATTTGTCTAAATACAGATGTATCAAGTGGATACCTCTTGAGCTTGCATTGGTTTTTCTCTTGAAGAGGAAAGGGTGATGCAGCAAAGTAGCATAAGTATTTCCCTCAGTTTTTGAGAACCAAGGTATCAATCCAGTTGGAGACTACACACAAGTCGCCTCGTACCTACACAAACAAATAAGAACCTTGCAACCAACGAGATAAAGGGGTTGTCAATCCCTTCACGACCACTTGCAAAAGTGAGATCTGATAGAGATGATAAGATAAATATTTTTGGTATTTTTGTTGTATAGATTGAAAGTAAAGACTGCAAAGTAAAAATAGATTGGAACTTATATGATGGAGAATAGACCCGGGGGCCATAGGTTTCACTAGTGGCTTCTCTCAAGATAGCATAAGTATTACGGTGGGTGAACAAATTACTGTCGAGCAATTGATAGAAATGTGCATAATTATGAGAATATCTAGGCATGATCATGTATATAGGCATCACGTCCGCAACAAGTAGACTGAAACGATTCTGCATCGACTACTATTACTCCACACATCGACCGCTATCCAGCATGCATCTAGAGTATTAAGTTCATAAGAACAGAGTAACGCATTAGGCAAGATCACATGATGTAGATGGATAAACTCAAGCAATATGATATAAACCCCATCTTTTTATCCTCGATGGCAACAATACAATACGTGTCGTTTCCCTTTCTGTCACTGGGATCGAGCAACGCAAGATTGAACCCAAAGCTAAGCACTTCTACCATTGCAAGAAAGATCAATCTAGTAGGCCAAACCAAACTGGTAATTCGAAGAGACTTGCAAAGATAACAAATCATACATAAAAGAATTCAGAGGAGATTCAAATATTTTTCATAGATAATCTTGATCATAAACCCACATTCATCGGATCTCGACAAACACACCGCAAAAAAGAGTTACATCGAATAGATCTCCAAGAAGATCGAGGAGAACTTTGTATTGAGATCCAAAGAGAGATAAGAAGCCATCTAGCTAATAACTATGGACCCGAAGGTCTGTGGTAAACTACTCACACATTATCGGAGAGGCTATGGTGTTGATGTAGAAGCCCTCCGTGATCGATTCCCCCTCCGGCGAAGCGCCGGAAAAGGCCCCAAGATGGGATCTCAAAGGTACAGAAGGTTGCAGCGGTGGAAATAGGGTTTCTGGTGCTCCTGGATGTTTTCGGGGTATATGGGTATATATAGGAGGAAGAAGTAGGTCGGTGGAGCTGCGAGGGGCCCACGAGGATGGGGGGCACGCGTGCCTCCCTGCCTCGTGGCCTCCTTGCTCCTTTCTTGACGTCCACTCCAAGTCCTCTGGATCACATTTGTTCCAAAAATCACTCTTCCGAAGGTTTCATTCCGTTTGGATTCCGTTTGATATTCCTTTTCTGCGAAACACTGAAATAGGCAAAAAACAGCAATTTGCACTGGGCCTCCGGTTAGTAGGTTAGTCCCAAAATTAATAAAAAAAGTGTATAATAAAGCCCATTAAACATCCAAAACAGATAATATAATAGCCTGGAACAATACAAAATTATAGATACGTTGGAGACGTATCAAGCATCCCCAAGCTTAATTCCTGCTCGTCCTCGAGCAGGTAAATGATAAAAACAGAATTTTTTATGTGGAATGCTACCTAGCATAATTTCTAAGTAATTCTCTTTATTGTGGCATGAATGTTCAGATCCGAAAGATTCAAGATAAAAGTTTAATATTGACATAAAAATAATAATACTTCAAGCGTACTAACTAAGCAATTATGTCTTCTCAAAATAACATGGCCAAAGAAAGTTCATCCCTACAAAATCATATAGTGTGGTCATGCTCCATTTTCGTCACACAAGAATTCTCTCATCATGCACAACCCCGATGACAAGCCAAGCAATTGTTTCATACTTTAGTAATCTCAAAAAAAATCAACTTTCAGGCAATACATGAGCGTGAGCCATGGATATAGCACTATGGGTGGAATAGAATATAATGATGGGGGTTATGTGGAGAAGACAAAAAAGGAGAAAGTCTCACATTGACGTGGCTAATCAACAGGCTAGGGAGATGCCCATCAATTGATGTCAATGCAAGGAGTAGGGATTGCTAATCAACGGATGCACTAGAGCTATAAATGTATGAAAGCTCAACAAAAGAAACTAAGTGGGTGTGCATCCAACTTGCTTGCTCACGAAGACCTAGGGCATTTGAGGAAGCCCATTGTTGGAATATACAAGCCAAGTTTTATAATGAAAAGTTCCTACTAGTATATGAAAGTGACAAAACAAGAGACTATCTATCATAAAGATCATGGTGCTACTTTGACGCACAAGTGTGGAAAAAAGGATAGTAGCATTGTCCCTTTTTATTTCTTCTTTTTTGCCTTCTTTTTTTTGGCCTTTCTCTTTTTTCTCTCTTTTTTTATTTAGGACAATGCTCTATTTATGATGATCATCACACTTCTATTTATTTACAACTCGATACTAGAACAAAATATGACTCTATATGAATGCCTCCGGCGGTGTACCGGGATGGGCAATTGTTAAGGCATATCTCTCTAGATGTAGTTTTGGTGATTGATGACAACATGTTTGCGGACTAATCGTGTGCTTTGAGCATTTCAGAGATTCATCCTTTGGCACGAGACGATTTCTTTCCCCTTGGAGTGTCATTCAAGACGATGTAGCTCTTTCGCTTCTTTTTGGTGGACTAGTTTCGTAGGAGTCACCGTACTATCAAGAGGGGGTCCGCTTTGGTAAGGCTAGGGTGGAATCAACACGTACACATCCTTTTTACACCCTCTGAGCCTTTCCGCTTCTATGGAGATCTCTTTCCCCTTTCTTTGGGCTCTGTCTGGTCTCAGCGGTAGTACCGCGGTACCTAGCGGTAGTACCACTTAGGGGTCACAGGCGGCAGTACCGCTCTGTAGCGGTAGTACCGCCGGTGGGTCCTCAGCAGTAGTACCACTGCGGTACCAGGCCCCTACCGCGTCGACTCGAGGGGTCATTTCTCGTGTCGGATTGTGCGGTACTTTGTAGCGGCAGTAGAGCGGCAGTGCCGCTCATGAGCGGTAGTACCGCCCTACCACCGCGGCAGTACCGCTCGGGTCCGTCTCTCTCCTGCCCTCCAAACTTCACGGTAGTACCGCCCGGGGAGCGGTAGTACCGCTCTGCTCAACGGTAGTGCCGCTGCCTCCTGCGGTAGTACCGCCCTCTGCGGGGCTGTTTTGGGGGGTAACGGTTGGATTGTTCCCCCCACTATATAAGGAGGTCTTCTTCCCCAAAGTCGACCTACCTCTTCCCCCTAAAGCTCCATTGTTGCTCCAAGCTCCATTTTCGCCCGATCTCTCTCCCTAGCCAATCAAACTTGTTGATTTGCTCGGGATTGGTTGAGAAGGCCCCGATCTACACTTCCACCAAGAGAAATTTGATTCCCCCACTAATCCCTAGCGGATCTTGTTACTCTTGGGTGTTTGAGCACCCTAGACGGTTGAGGTCACCGCGGAGCCATAGTACATTGTGGTGAAGCTTTGTGGTGTCGTTGGGAGCCTCCAATTAAGTTGTGGAGATTGCCCCAACCTTGTTTGTAAAGGTTCGGTCGCCGCCTTCAAGGGCACCAATAGTGGAATCACGGCATCTCGCATTGTGTCAGGGCGTGAGGAGAATACGGTGGACCTAGTGGCTTCTTGGGGAGCATTGTGCCTCCACACCGCTCCAACGGAGACGTACTTCCCCTCAAAAGGAAGGAACTTCGGTAACACATCCTCGTCTTCACCGGCTCCACTCTTGGTTATCTCGTCCCTTTACTTTCGCAAGCTTACTTGTGTTAAATCCCTTGCTTGCTCGTGTGCTTGTTGTCATTGCATCATATAGGTTGCTCACTTAGTTGCATATCTAGACAGCCTACTTTGCTGCAAAGTTTAAATTGGTAAAGAAAAGCTAAAAATTGTTAGTTGCCTATTCACCCCCCCCTCTAGTCAACTATATCGATCCTTTCAGCAATGAATCAAGAGTGACATGTAATACGATGTCAACTAAATGATCATGCAAGGCAATATGACAATGATGAAGCGTGTCATAATAAACGGAACGGTGGAAAGTTGCATGGCAATATATCTCAGAATGGCTATGGAAATGCCATAATAGGTAGGTATGGTGGCTGTTTTGAGGAAGATATAAGGAGGTTTATGTGTGATAGAGTGAATCGTATCCCGGGGTTTGGATGCACCGGCGAAGTTTGCACCAACTCTCAAGGTGAGAAAGGGCAATGCACGGTACCGAAGAGGCTAGCAATGATAGAAAGGTGAGAGTGCGTATAATCCATGAACTCAACATTAGTCATAAAGAACTCACATACTTATTGCAAAAATCTACAGGTCATCAAAAACCAAGCACTATGTGCATGCTCCTAGGGGGATAGATTGGTAGGAAAAGACCATCGCTCGTCCCCGACCGCCACTCATAAGGATGACAATCACAGAACACCTCATGCTTCAAACTAGTTACACAACTTTACCATACGTGCATGCTACGGGACTTGCAAACTTCAAGACAAGTATTTCTCAAATTCACAATTACTCAACTAGCACGACTCTAATATTACCATCTCCATATCTCAAAACAATCATCAAGTATCAAACTTCTCATAGTATTCAATGCACTTTTTATGAAAGTTTTTATTATATCCAACTTGGATGCCTATTATATTAGGACTAATTTTATAGCCAAAGCTAACTACCATGCTGTTCTATAAGACTCCTAAAATAATATAAGTGAAGCATGAGAGATCAATAATTTGTATAAGATAAAGCTAGCACCGTGCTCTAAAAGATATAAGTGAAGCACTAGAGCAAAATTATCTAGCTCAAAAGATATAAGTGAAGCACATAGAGTATTCTAATAAATTTTGATTCATGTGTGTCTCTCCCAAAAGGTGTGTACAGCAAGGATGATTGTGGTAAACTAAAAAGCAATGACTCAAATCATACAAGACGCTCCAAGCAAAACACATATCATGTGGTGAATAAAAATATAGCATCAAGTAAAGTTACCGATGGACGAAGACGAAACAGGGGATGCCTTCCGGGGCATCCCCAAGCTTAGGCTTTTGGTTGTCCTTAAATTTTACCTTGGGGTGCCTCGGGCATCCCCAAGCTTAGGCTCTTGCCACTCCTTATTCCATAATCCATCAAATCTTTACCCAAAATTTGAAAACTTCACAACACAAAACTCAACAGAAAATCTCATGAGCTCCGTTAGCGAAAGAAGGCAAACAACTACTTTAAGGTACTGTAACAAACTCATTCTTTATTTATATTGGTGTTAAACCTACTGTATTCCAACTTCTCTATGGTTCATAACCTCCGACACTAGCCATAGATTCATCAAAATAAGCAAACAACACACGAAAAACAGAATCTGTCAAAAACATAACAGTCTGTAGTAATCTGTACCTAACGCAAACTTCTGTAACTCAAAAAAATCTACCAAAATAGGACGACCTAGATAATTTGTTTATTGATCTACTGAAATTGGAATCAGTATTTTATCACGTTCTGGTGATTTTTAACAATTGTTTTCGTGAGCAGAAAGTTTCTGACTTTTTCAGCAAGATCGAATAACTATCATCCAACAAGATCCTATAGGTTTTACTTGGCACAAACACTAACTAAAACATAAAACCACATCTAACCAGAGGCTAGATCAAATATTTATTACTAAACAGAAGCAAAAAGCAAGAAACAAAAATAAAATTGGGTTGCCTCCCAACAAGCGCTATCGTTTAACGCCCCTAGCTAGGCATAAAGGCAAGAATAGATCTAGGTATTATCATCTTTGGTAGGCAATTCTTCAATAGAACATTTATAACCCTTAGGAGTTTCCTTGTTTTTATTAATGATCAAACTCCTAGGCAATAAATCAAGAAAATCGTTTGTAGCAAAAGGTTCCTTAATGATAGCGAAGAAGTTGGGGAGAACACTTATTGATTTGAGATCCGCTTTTTCCTTACTAGAAGATTCACCCTTATTTTTAGAAAATACATTAATTTGGCAACTTTGGTAGTAGGAGGATTTGGAGTATTTTTCACGGATGAAAGGGCATACCCTAAGTTGGTAATAATATCCTCAATTTTATCAATTCTTGTGGAATCTTGATCTATATTTTCGTTAACTATGGGTTCCTTTTCTTTAAAAAAATTAAGAGCAACTCCTACCTTAGATCCGTAGTGGGTAATTTGGTTGTGGATCTTTTTATCCAAATTTTCAATCAACTCTACAGTGGCAACTTTATTTTCAATAATTTCAAGCCTTTGCATCACATGTTCCAGAGTTAAAATAGTTCCATTAACCAAAAGAGGTGGTGGGCCAAAAAATCTAACATAGCATTATAAGAATCAAAAGTATGGCTACCCAAGAAATTCCCTCCGGTAATGGTATCAAGAATATATCTATTCCAAGGGGTGATGCCTACATAAAAATTGCGAAGAAGAACGGAAGTAGATTGCTTCCTAGTAGATCTATTCTGAGCATTGCAAATTCTATGCCAAGCATCTTTTAGATTTTCTCCCTCCCTTTGTTTAAAATTAAGAACTTCATGATCGGGAGTACTAACAATGATAGAAGGACTAGCCATGACAGCAAGGCAAACGATCTAACACATGGACACACAAGAAGCAAGCAAAAAGAGGCGAACAGAAAAAGAGGGCGAGTAAAATGGCAAAGGTGAAGTGGGGGAGAGGAAAACGAGAGGCAAATGGCAAATAATGTAATGCGAGGGATAAGAGTTTGTGATGGGTACTTGGTATGTCTTGACTTGGCGTAGATCTCCCTGGCAACGGCGCCAGAAATCCTTCTTGCTACATCTTGAGCTTGCGTTGGTTTTTCCCTTGAAGAGGAAAGGGTGATGCAGCAAAGTAGCATAAGTATTTCCCTTAGTTTTTTAGAACCAAGGTATGAATCCAGTAGGAGACTACACACAAGTCGCCTCGTACCTACATAAACAAATAAGAACCTTGCAACCAACACGATAAAGGGGTTGTCAATCCCTTCACGGCCACTTGCAAAAGTGAGATCTGATAGAGATGATAAGATAAATATTTTTGGTATTTTTGTTGTATAGATTGAAAGTAAAGACTGCAAAGTAAAAATAGATTGGAACTTATATGATGGAGAATAGACCCGGGGGCCATAGATTTCACTAGTGGCTTCTCTCAAGATAGCATAAGTATTACGTTGGGTGAACAAATTACTATCGAGCAATTGATAGAAAAGTGCATAATTATGAGAATATCTAGGCATGATCATGTATATACCTAGGCATCACGTCCGCAACAAGTAGACCGAAACGATTCTGCATCTACTACTATTACTCCACACATCGACCGCTATCTACCATGCATCTAGAGTATTAAGTTCATAAGAACATAGTAACGCATTAGGCAAGATGACATGATGTAGAGGGATAAAGTCAAGCAATATGATATAAACCCCATCTTTTTATCCTCGATGGCAACAATACAATACGTGTCGTTTCCCTTTCTGTCACTGGGATCGAGCAACGCAAGATTGAACCCAAAGCTAAGCACTTCTCCCATTGCAAGAAAGATCAATCTAATAGGCCAAACCAAACTGATAATTTGAAGAGACTTGCAAAGATAACAAATCAATCATAAAAGAATTCAAAGGAGATTCAAATATTGTTCATAGGTAATCTTGATCATAAACCCACAATTCATCGGATCTCGACAAACACACCGCAAAAAAGAGTTACATCGAATAGATCTCCAAGAAGATCAAGGAGAACTTTGTATTGAGGTCCAAAGAGAGAGAAGAAGCCATCTAGCTAATAACTATGGACCTGAAGGTCTGTGGTAAACTACTCACACATCATCGGAGAGGCTATGGTGTTGATGTAGAAGCTCTCCGTGATCGATTCCCCCTCCGGCGGAGCGCCGGAAAAGGCCCCAAGGTTGCGGCAGTGGAAATAGGGTTTTGTGGTGCTCCTGGATGTTTTCAGGGCATATGGGTATATATAGGAGGAAGAAGTAGGTCGGTGGAGCTGCGAGGGGCCCAGGAGGGTGGGGGCGTGCCCAGGGGGCAGGCGCGCCTCCCTACCTCGTGGCCTCCTCGCTCCTTCCTTGACGTCCACTCCAAGTCCTCTGGATCACGTTTGTTCCAAAAATCACTCTCCCGAAGGTTTCATTCCGTTTGGATTCCGTTTGATATTCCTTTTCTGCGAAACACTGAAATAGGCAAAAAAACAGCAATTTGCACTGGGCCTCCGGTTAGTAGGTTAGTCCCAAAAATAATATAAAAGTGTATAATAAAGCCCATTAAACATCCAAAACAGATAATATAATAGCATGGAACAATCAAAAATTATAGATACGTTGGAGACGTATCACAAGTCACATTTTAGTATTAGATACATCCGTATCTAGACTAATCTAAGACAAGAATTTTGGGTCGGAGGGAGTATGTATCAAGCATATGACCACACACACACACACACACACATACACACGAATACAACAACAATCCAGTAACTATAGTGCATCTATTTTTCCAAACCATGCATGTATGACACGAATTCAAAAATACTCCTTCTATTCCTAAATATTTGTCTTTTAGAGATTTCAATAAGTGACTACATACGGAGCAAAATGAGTGAATCTACACTCTAAAATATGTCTCTATACATCCGCATGTGGCAGTCCATTCGAAATCTCTAAATAGACTAATATTTAGGAACGAATGGAGTAAAATGTAAGACATGCATGGTCCTCAATTCAATATTTAAACTGAACACGAAACTGAAACATGAATATTAAGTCTAGTACTACATACATGCAGATGTTGTGTTTAGGAGGAGCTATGTAGATTGTCGGGGGTTAACCCCTTGACCTTAGATAAAATTATGAAGTTCTATTTAGGATTGTTTAGATTGTCTTATTTGAACATTATATTTGTCCCCACCCTCCCAAACACCGATTGGTTGTGCACCCCCCCCCCCTCCCCGGGAGAATATCATGTGCCCCCACACCTTAGATGCTATATGCTGATACGAGTTGCTTGGAGCTTGTAGATCTGAGATATAGCAGCTCACAGGATATCTTAATATTTTTACACGAAACCTTAATGAGTTTGAGAATTGCATACAATTTGCACAAAAACTACTCAGATGCCCTTGGATCCCATATCCAACGACCTCGAAGCTCATATCACTGTAGCATCTAAGATGAAGGAGGACCTCATATTCTCCTGTATGTAAGAATATCATGTGCTACCACACCTTAGATGCTTTGGTGATACAAGCTCTTCGGAGCCGTTGGATTTGTGATCCAACAACTCCTCGGTGGTTCGAATGTTTTTTTGCAGAAAAGCCCCCAAAGAGTTCGGCCACCGCTTACAAGCACAAAGACTGCTCAGATGCCATTGGATCTTAAATCAAACGACCTCGAAGCTCGTATCACCGTAGCATCCAAGCTGCGAGAGCACCTGATGTTTTCTCGCATAGGAGAATATGAGCTGGTCCCGCACCGTAGATTCTATGGTCATACGAGTTCTCAGAGATCTAACGGCTCACAATAGGAGGCTTGAATGTTTTTGCAATATATGCCTGAGAGAGTTTGGTAATTGCGCAGAAAGTACAAGTAGTATGCATGTGACATCTGATCACAGATCATACGACCTAGATGCTCGTGTCACCATTGCGGCTAATTAAGCTACGGGGAGCACCTAATATGAGCAAGGGGGAGCCGTTGGATCCAAGTTGCAGCGGCACACACGAGGCCCGAATTTTTTATTTGCAAAAAAACCCTTGGAGAGTTTGGAAATTGCACATAATTACAAAGACTACTCCCAAGCCATTGGATCTCAGTTCCAACGACGTAAAAACTCGTATCACCATAGCATCTAAGTTGTGGGGTGGATGTGATATTCTATGTCGCAGTCATTTTTGTTCCTAAACTTGCAAAAATACGTGTAACTCGTTCCGTTACTTGTCTAACTGCGCAAAGTGTTTGTTCATAAAAACCATCCTACACTAAAGTATCGGAACAACACATGGGGGTCCACTTGTCATTGATCGAATTGGGACCTAAAACTAACAAATCTGAAAGACGAGATTCGAACTGGCAACCTGGACTAGAAAGCATAAGTCGATAGCCTGAAACAACAATAGTTGTTTGCTTTGTCCCATAACTTTATTTCATACAGTATTACGTTGAGTAGAGTAGAGGGAGTGGCTCGTCAACACGTGCATGACCGTTGACTCACTTACTGGTGGGTCCCAGGTGTGCGATCTCTCTCTCCTCTCCATCGTCTAACCTTTAGACGCACGGGCACACACGAAGAGCGGCGCTAGCTTGCCATGGTGTTATTATAACTAAAAAAGCTTGGAAAATAGAAGAATCGCCTACAACAAGAGACGTTGTGGCTGGTCGAGACGGAGCTAACCACACCTATCCTCCATGCCACGTTAGCATGATGAAGCCGTGTGGCTAGTGGGGTGTTTTCGATCGACTGGCTAGGTCCCAAGGTCGAACCATAGGTAGTACGTTGATACGTCTCTAACGTATCTATAATTTTTGATTGTTCCATGTTGTTATATTATCATTCTTGGATGTTTTATAATAATTTTATATCATTTTTTGGTACTAACCTATTGACATAGTGCCAAGTGCCAGTTGCTGTTTTTTGCATGTTTTTTACACCGCAGGAAATCAATATCAAACGGAGTCCAAAGACCGAAAAACTTTTTGAGGATTTTTTATGGACCAGAACACTTCCAATGGGCCAGAGCAGCACCTGGGGGTGCCCCGAGGGGGGTACTACCCACCAGGCGCTCCTGGGGGCCCAGGCGCGCCCAGGTGGGTTGTGCCCACCTCGGTGGCCTCCTGCATCCCCTCTTTACCCTATAAATTCCCAAAAAATCTGAAAACCCTCGGGGTTACCCTAGATCAGAAGTTCCGCCGCCGTAAGGTTCTGTAGCCATGAGAATCCAATCTAGACCCCATTCCGGCACCCTGCCGGAGGGGGGAATCATCACCGTTGGCCATCTACATCATCCCGGTGGCCACCAAGATGAGGAGGGAGTGGTCCACCCTCGGGGCTGAGGGTTTGTACCAGTAGCTATGTGTTTAATCTCTCTCTCTCGTGTTCTTGAGATGTCACGATCTTGCTGTATCGCGGGCTTTGTTAATATAGTCGGATCATATGGTGTTTTCCCCTCTCTATCTTGTTATGATGAATTGAGTTTTCCCTTTGAGATTTTGTTTTATCGGATTGAATACTTTTATGAATTTGAGAGAACTTGATATATGTCTTGCATATGAATACTCGTGGTGAAAATGGGGTATCGTATTGATTCACTTGATATATGTTTTGGCACTCAACTCACGGATTCCCGCGGTGACATTGGGGTAATCTATGCATAGGGGTTGATGCACGTTCTTGTCTTTGTTTCTCCGGTAGAAATCTTGGGGCACTCTTTGAAGTTCTTTTTGTTGGATTGAGTATCTTGAATCTGAAATTATTTGGTGTTATTTTAGTACGAACTCTTGGATAGATCGATCGAAAGAATAGCTTCGAGGTAGTTTCGTACCCTACAAAAGATTTCTTCTGATGTTCTGCGCTAGATAGGAACTTTGGAGTGATTCTTCATCGCACTTTGAGGGCTGGTCATATGATCCAATTATATTAGCACTCTTGAGAAATTGCACTAGCGAAAGTACGGACCCTAGGCCTCATTTTCAAGCATTGCAATACTGTTTTTGTGCCCGCTTACTATTTGCTACCTTGATGTTTTTATTTATTTTGATTATAAAAATATATTTCTACCATCCATATTACACTTTTATCACCATCTCTTCGCCGAACTAGTGCACCTATACAATTTGCCATTGTATTGGGTGTGTTGGGGACACAAGAGATTTCTTGTATTTGGTTGCAGGGTTGTCTGAGAGAAACTATCTTCATCCTACGCCTCCCACGGACTGATAAACCTTAGGTCATCCACTTGAGGGAAAATTGTTGTTGTCCTACAAAACTCTGCACTTGGAGGCCCAATACGTGTATACAAGAATAAAGTTGCGTAGTAGACATCAAGCACTTTTCTGGCGCCGTTGCCGGGGAGGTTAGGTAAGCGGCACTCACATCCTGTCTATGAAGCTCTTTTCTGGCGCCATTGCCGGGGAGGTGAGTGCATGAAGGTATATCTTTAGATCTTGCAATTGAATCTTTTAGTTTCTTGTTTTATCACTAGTTTGGTTTATAAAAGAAAAGTACATAAAAATGAAATTGAGGTTGCACCATATTATTGATCATCTTTATAATATCTTTATTGAAAATGATGGATTGGAAAATTGTGCTCAGTTGTTAGAAGAAGAAGTCAATAAAATATTTGGCACAAAATATTTGAATGATGAGCATGATTGCAATGTTGTTAGTATGAATTCTTTGAATATCCATGATGCTAATGATATGCAAAGCCATAATCTTGGGGATGCTATGTTTGATGAAGATGATATTTTTAGTCCCCCAAGATTTGATGTGGAAATTTGTTATAATGATTGCATGCCTCCTATTTATGATGATTATAATGATGAAAGTGGATTTGGAGAGGTCATGAATTTATTTAGTGATGAATCCACCATTTTGGATGAGGCTTCAATTGACTATGATAACAAGGTTGCTATCTATGATGATTATGGTGATGACAGGTATGCTATATTGAATAATTATAACCATGAAACTTGTCATCATTATTTTAATTTTCAATCACATGATAGTTATTTTGTTGAGTTTGCTCCCACCATTATTGATGAGAATAAATTTGCTTACGTGGAGAGTAATAAAATTTCTATGCTTGTGGATCATGAAAAGAATGCTTTATGTGATATTTATATTGTTGAATTCATTCATGATGCTACTGAAAATTATTATGGGGGATGAACTTATGCTTGTAGGAATTGCAATAATATCAAGTTTCCTCTCTATGCGTTGAAAGTTTTGAAGTTATGCTTGTTTTGCCTTCCTATGCTAGTTGATTCTTGTTCCCATAAGTTGTTTGCTCACAAAATCCCTATGCATAGGAAGTGGGTTATACTTAAATGTGCTAGTCATATGCTTCATGATGCTCTCTTTGTGTTTCAATTCTTATCTTTTTATGTGAGCATCATTGAAATCATCATGCCTAGCTTAAAAGGCATTAAAGAAAAGCGCTTGTTGGGAGACAACCCAACACTTTTACCTACTGTTTTTGTGTGTTCACATGATTAAGCTACTGTAGTAATCATGTTTTCTTGCTTTTGTTTCAATAAAGTGCCAAGTAAAGCCTTTGGGATCATGTTGGGTGATAGTTGATTTGATCTTGATGAAAAAAAGAAACTTTTGCGCTCACAAAAATAATTCTCATTTCTAACAGAAGAGGGATTTTGAGTTGATTATTTTTTCAGAATATTAATATACAATTTTCTCACGTGGTCCTAATTGTTTCATAATTTTTGGAGTATCATAAGTATGGTTATTATGCAGATCATTACAGACTGTTCTGTTTTTGATAGATTCTGTTTTCAATGCATAGTTTGCTTGTTTTCTAGTTTCTATGGCTTATATTGATCAATATAACTTGTATAAATGATATGCTAAAGTAGGCATTGTGTGGAAACAATTATGAATCTTGCCTTTGGCATTACCAACATGAAATGGTTTTGCTCTTTATCATACTAACCTATCTCACGAAAGTTCCGTTAAGTTTTGTGTGATTGAAGTTTTCAAGTTTTGGGTGAGATATCGATATGAGGAGAATAAGGAGTGACAAGACCCAAATAGTGGGGATGCCCAAATCACCCCCAAGGTAATATTCAAGGAAGATCCAAGCAACTAAGCTTGGGGATGCCCTGGAAGGCATCCCCTCTTTCGTCTCCAACAATATCGGTAACCTCACTTGGGGCTATGTTTTTATTCGTCACATGATATGTGTTTTTCTTGGAGCATCATTTTATTTTATTAGTATTTGCTTGCTGTTATATAGAATAATGTTTTGCATCTTTCTTTTCAATAAAAATGTCAAGAATAATCTTCACCATGCTTATTTTGCAAGTCTACATGTTGCTGTTTCAAAACAGAAAGTTTATCGCTGTTGCAAAAATTCCCGAGAAAAGCCAGAATATGATAAAATGTTGAAACTTTTTGCATGGTAAGCTACAATAAATTTTCTACAGTTTGGTATTTTTTTCATAATTTTTGGAGTTAGGGAAGTATTGATACTCTTGCATTCTTTACAGACTGTACTGTTTTGGCAGATTGTTGTTATGTTTGCATTGTTTGCATATGTTTGCTTGTTTAATGATTCTATTTGAGGATAGGAGTATTAAATACGCAGAGGCATTAAGTATTAAATGTTGAATAATAATTTTAGTGATTTTCTACAGTATAGAATGATAAGGTTTTTGCATTGGTTTATACTAACTTATCTCACGAGTTCTTGTTGAGTTTTGTGTGGATGAAGCTTTTGAGATTTAGGAAAACCGTGATATGAGGGGAATTAAGGAGACACAAAATCTCAATATTGGGGATGCCCAAGGCATCCCAAGATAATATTTCAAGAAGTCTCAAGCATCTACGCTTGGGGATGCCCCGGTAGGCATCCCACCTTTTTTCTTCAACAATTATCTGTTAGTATCGGTTGAGCCTAAGTTTTTGCTTGTTCACATGAGTTGTGCTATTCTTAGAATGTCATTCTATTTTCATTTTGCTTGTTGTTTTAATAAAATACTTATATTTTAAATTTTTAAATAAGAGAGAGAGTCCTCACATTAGCTACCCATTTACATAGCTACTCAATTGATCTTCACTTATATCTTTTTGGAGTAGCATGTCAATTGCTCTAGTGCTTCACTTATATCTTTTTGAGCACAGTGTGCTTTAGTATTTTTGAAGAAATTCTCTCTTTATTCACTTAAATTAATTTGAGAGAAACAAATATTATGCTCATGATCTTCATTTATATTTGTTTGAGCTTATCAAAAGCAACACGTGAAAATTAGTTCCAAAGTGATAGATATCCAAGAAGGATATAATAAAAACTTTCATGAAGATCATTGGACAAAATAAACTTGATTCCTTGTAAAAGTTTTGAGATATGATGATGTGCTATGTGAGTCATGTTGATGAGTAATTGTGCTTTAGTAAGAAGATTGGTGTTAAGGTTTGTGATTCCCTATGCAAGCACGAAAGTCAATAGTTATGCAATGAAATTATATCCTACTTGTGGTGCATTATTCGGTGTTAATTATGCTTAATGCTCGCTTATGAGATTCTATGCTTCTTGGTTGGTTGCTTCTCAATCTTTTGCTAGCCTTCATTTTGCACTAAGTATGATCACTACTTGTGCATCCAAAATCCTTTAAACCAGTTTTGCCACATGAGTCCACTATACCTACCTATATGCGGTATTCTTTTTCCGTTCTAAGCAAATTTTTATGTGCCATCTCTAATTTTCAAAATAAATTTCTCTTTCGTGTGCTCGTACCGCTCGTGAGGCGGTGAGGGATGGCAGATATTTTCCATGCTAGATGTGTTATTCTCACGACGAGTGTTTACTCACTTGTCATTGCACGAGAGTAAGGCAAAGGTATTAGGGATGCCCAGTCCCGAAATGAACAATGAATTTACTTTATGTTTTCAAATAATAAATTCCTTGGAGAGTGTTGGTATGGAGGGCACCCGTGGATACGGTTAGCCATGGAAAGTGAAAGTATGGTGGAAAAAGGAATAAACTATATTTTCTGTTTGGGAACCGCCTATGATATATCTAGCATGGAAAGTGTTGGGAGCTCTACGTCATTTTCGTTGGTGGGAAAAGTGTGCCTCTAAAAAAGTTTTTATCTCTCAATTTTTGCTTTGAGTTCTTGCACCTCTACAAAACACTACTTCCCTTCGCAAAGGGCCTTTCTTTTACTTTATGCAATTTTTATTTTTAATTTGAGTCTCCATCTTCTCTTATAAAGCACCAACTAGGGGGCACGATGATCGTACTTGAGCATTGGGTGTAGCTAATATGCGAGTGTGTTTCATGAATGGATCAATGATTGAGCATGATGGGCTAGGGTAACTTATTTTAGCATTGATATTTTGAAAGACATGGTTGCTTGTTGATATGCTTGAGTATTTAAGTCTCATGTCAAAACTAGACTATTGCTTTGAACCATATAAAAGTCCAAATGTCCATGCTATAAGGAAAAGAATATGAGATGACATGTTAGGCAGCATTCCACATCAAAAAATCTATTTTTATAATTTACCTACTCGAGGACGAGCGGGAATTAAGCTTGGGGATGCTGATACGTCTCCAACGTATCTATAATTTTTTATTGTTCCATGCTGTTATACTATCATTATTGGATGTTTTATAATCATTTTATAGTCATTTATATCATTTTTGGTACTAACCTATTGACATAGTGCCAAGTGTTAGTTCTTGTTTTTTGCATGTTTATTACATTGCAGGAAATCAATATCAAACGGAGTCCAAACACCGCAAAACTTTTTGAGGATTTTTTATGGACCAGAACACTTCCAATGGGCCAGAGAAGCACCTGGGGGGGTGCCCCGAGGGGGGCACAACCCACCAGGGTGCGCCAGGGGGCCCAGGCACGCCCAGGTGGGTTGTGCCCACCTCGGTGGCCTACCGCACCCCCTCTTTACCCTATAAATTCCCAAAATTTCCGAAAACCCTTGGGGTTACCCTAGATCAGAACTTCCGCCGCCGCAAGGCTCTGTAGCCACGAGAAACCAACCTAGACCCTGTTCCGACACCCTACCGGAGGGGGGAATCATCACCGGTGGCCATCTACATCATCCCGGCGGCCACCACGATGAGGAGGGAGTAGTCCACCCTCAGGGCTGAGGGTTTGTACCAGTAGCTATGTATTTAATCTCTCTCTCTCATGTTCTTCAGATGTCATGATCTTGCTGTATCGCGGGCTTTGTTAATATAGTCGGATCACATGGTGTTTTCCCCTCTCTATCTTGTTGTGATGAATTGAGTTTTCCCTTTGAGATTTTGTTTTATCGGATTGAATACTTTTATGGATTTGAGAGCACTCAATATATGTCTTGCATATGAATACTTGTGGTGACAATGGGGTATCATATTGATTCACTTGATATATGTTTTGGCACTCAACTCGCGGATTCCCGCGGTGACATTGGGATAATCTACGCATAGGGGTTGATGCACGTTCTTGTCTTTGTTTCTCCGGTAGAAATCTTGGGGCACTCTTTGAAGTTCTTTGTGTTGGATTGAGTATTATGAATCTGAAATTATTTGGTGTTATTTTAGTACGACTCTTGGATAGATCGACCAGAGAATAGCTTCGAGGTGGTTTCTTACCCTACAAACGATTTCTTCTTATGTTCTGCGCTAGATAGGAACTTTGGAGTAATTCTTCATCGCACTTTGAGTGGTGGTCATCTGATCCAATTATATTAGCACTGTTGAGAGATTGCACTAGTGAAAGTACGGACCCTAGGCCTCATTTTCAAGCATTGCAGTACCTTTTTGTGCCCGTTTACTATTTGCTACCTTGCTGTTTTTATTTATTCAGACTATATAAATATATTTCCACCATCCATATTACACTTTTATCACCATCTCTTCGCCAAACTAGTGCACCTATACAATTTGCCATTTGTATTGTGTGTGTTGGGGACACAAGAGATTTCTTGTATTTGGTTGCATGGTTGTTTGAGAGAGACTATCTTCATCCTACGCCTCCACGGATTGATAAACCTTAGGTCATCCACTTGAGGGAAAATTGCTGTTGTCCTACAAAACTCTGCGCTTGGAGGCCCATCACGTGTCTAAAAGAATAAAGTTGTGTAGTAGAGATCATACGTCTGGTACAATATATTTTTACACGCACATTTTTCCTCCGTGCCGAGACGTGGCACACCCTACCGCGCGGTTTTGGGGTCCTCCCAGGTGGTGCACGCATATATTCTTCCTTGCCGAGACATGGGACGCCTTACCACGCGTTTTCTGGGTCCTCCTCGGTCGCAGCGCTGAAGCAAGTAAATGAGTCATCAAATCACGAAAGACCACCTTTCCCGCCGAGTATATCAGTGAAGCACGGTGGCTAGCTAGTTGGGCTATTGTGACCGATTAGCTAGGTAGCCGCCGCATTTGTTTTTTCACCCCTTTTTTTATCTCCTTGTCGGTAGGTAAATTTAAATATCCATCGCGGTGTTGCTCTGGTCTTTGGGTGCGGCAGGCGCGACATGATTTTTAATTTTTTGATTGACGGGAGCAGGTGCGACAGGATTTTTATTTTTTTTGATTGACGGGAGCAGACACGGCAGCAATTAGTCACGATGACTCCGCCTGTAAAACCCACTGCTCCCTGATGTGAAAAGTCATTGACTGGTGTTTTCTCATGGTGAAAACCAAAAGATTCACCCCGCTCCTCGGCTGGCTCCCTCCACCTTCCCGTAGATTGCATTGCCTTTCAGTCGTTTCGCCTCCTTTGCTTCCTCTCCCCATTGCTTCTACCTGGTTCCATGGCGGCGCACCAGACCACAGAGTCTGAGGTGAGGTGCCTAACACACCGGCTCCAGGCCAAGGATGCGAAGCTCAGGGCCAAGGATGTGGAGCTCCGTGAGCTCAAGGAGGAGAGGAGTGCCATGCTCCTCCTTTATGTGCGGGAGTTCATGGAGCTTCAAAAGCGGCAGGTGTCCACCACAAAGATGCTCGAGGCGTCGGCGGCGTTGCTGCAGAAAGCGGGAGATACGATAGGCGGTCAGGCGAGCCGGCTGGAGCGCGAGCAGGCCGATCGTGACGAGGTCCAGGATTGCCTCAGCCACTTGGTGGACCATGTTGCCATGCACGTGTTGCGGCTGTGCGATGCCTACCATCGTGACAGTGTGACCATGCAGGCCGTCGAGCTAAACCCGTTCGACCACCCTGTTGACTTCAACGAGCTGCGGCTTCCTGACCTGGTTTCCTTCACCTATATCTCCGAGGAGCTGAGCCATCTCCGCGCGATGGTGGGGGCGGAGCTGGACAAGGAGGGGTTGCGGGCTGCCGTTGCCATTGCCGGGCGAATCCTTTGCCGGGCGAATCCTCTCAGGGCTCCGTCACCGGAATCCATTCGTGCCATGGGACACCGTCTTTGATGAGCTGGCTCCCGTCGACCGGGAGCAGGCTCTGCGGGTGGTGGCACCCTGCATCACCAACGTCGTGTGCCTCGAGGAGCAGAGGGACTTCGGTGGTGTTCAGGCGTCCTCTGCATGGGCATGTCCATGTCTCGGCACAACATGACCGTTGGATCAAACTCAGAAGATGCAGATCAATCACTATAGCACAAAGCGCGTGGGTGTGTTTGGTTGCATTCTCATATCAATATAGTTGTTCCCTCTTCGTGCATGCTCATCTCAGCACCCCTCTTCATGCATGCTCCTAGTGTATTTGTGTTAACCTACTAGTGTGGACTCATGCACTCTGCCAAACACCCAAAAGTGGGTCGAGAAGGGAACTTTTGCTCCCATCCCATGCACCCTTCATACACCCTGCCTAACACTGATTCGTGCTTCATATGGTTCATGTTCCGTGGAGTACTGTAGCACCGTATTCTCCGTGCGATGTAGACCTAGTTCTATTAACATTGATCTCACCGTTCATTCTCGATCGGACAGTTAAAAAAGGGGTACTATGTTACATTACTGTTCATATAGTTGACATGCGCACAACATCATTTGTTATCGTCATATCTTACTACACTAGCAACAAGATTATGTAGTACTGACGTATGAACCACTGCACATGCCTAGTAGTAGGAGCATTGTGTAAGTTCAAGTGGCTACCGTGTTTCGCACTCCTCTGTCGTAAGAGTGGAAACACTTGCTATAAACATTTTTTCTTCAGAAACAGTGGACACGCTCTACCATGCGGATCCTCCTCGACGGTCGTTGGGAACCTTGCTACTCACTTTCGCCTATGTGTGGGACAGCCAGCATTGGGGTCCACTAGCCATGCACTAAATTACTCCGTACTAAAGTGCCCAACTACATGGTAGACTACCCCAATCGAAGCGCCGCAGTAATGCCCAATGAGCCGTCAAATCACAAAACCCCCACCTTTCCAGCAGTAAGTTGGACTGATGAAGCAACCATCATTTCACTCTTCTCCCTCAGCTTCCTCTCTTGAAGAAAAACCCAACTCGCTTCTCCCACATCTTGTTCCTCATTTCTTCAAGAAAACCCCGACCTGCTTCTGCCATTGTTCTTCTCTCCCAAAGAAGGAAAGGTGAATGCATCAATGGTGTTGATTCTGGCCAAGGCCCGGTCTTGCAATCCCGAGACTGATCCTATAACTCCCTCTCTATTCTTATTTTGGGTTTGTTCTTTTCTTCTATTTCTATTTGACAGTTTCTTGATGGACCCTGGAGCACCGACCGAAGTGATGTCTATGGCTCTGGCAAAAACCGTCGAGGCTCAGGGTGCGAAGAAGCGCAAGCACCCCACCGAGACTACCGCAGACAAGCTCAAGGCCATCGCCCTGTCCAAGGCCCCCTCTCCGGGATCCCTCATTAAGCAAGTCCAGGTAATATCTCTTCTTGGCGATCTTTTTCTCGATCTTGATCGTGTTTTTTCATCTAACACGCAGTACTAGTAGTACAACTTTCTAGGTGATCTTGCATGTGATTTTGTGTGCCAAATGACGGTTCTAAATTCCTCTTTTGACCAAAACATGCGAGGGGTTGACTCTGATTTCTTATAGATTACTTTCAACTACTTTATGAACATCAATGCTACCTTTTAAGAGACTATATTTGCCTCAGTAACTTGTGTGATGGATATTGCAAGTAATCCCTCTGCTCTCATGGCTTTGAAGACATGTTCTAGTGTCTTTGTTCACTCATTTATGTGCGTATATGTAGTCTTATATGTAGTAAAATATCGAAAATCATCTTATATTTCTGAATAGAGGTAGTAATAAAAAATTTGGTTTCTGTTTGAATTAGAACCAGGTCCGCGATGGAAGTTCTCAAAGTCATGCCGTGTGAACTGGAAGACCTGAGGATGAGTTCTACTGCTAAACTATCCAGCTGTTGTGTCCATGTCGCCATGTGTCCTGAACTAGTGTTTTCCTGTAGCATTGTTGTCATGCGTGTTCTCGAGGCTGTACTTGACCACAACAATTTCCTGGTTGTGCCTTCGATTACGAAGGGTGCGGTTCTTGTAAAGCTTCCCAACAAATCTGATGCGGACTGTCTTCATCGTCATGTTTATGAATGGAAAGACCACTCTGTTAGGTTCTCCAAGGTTGACGAGATGGTGATGGTTCTAGTATACATCTCTCACGAAGTCCATGGCCTAGTCAGTTATGTGGGGTTCATCTCGTAGGTCGGTGGCAAGAAATAGTCTGCAGAGTTTAATTAGTGCAACTTTGCTTGTCTGTAGTAAGTAGTATTGTTCAGTACTTGATTTGTGTGTGTGAATCCTGCATTGTTTAGTACCGCCGCTTTTGGTGTGTGCTGAGTCCTGAGAACAGTCTATGTTAATGTCTGTCCACTCAATTCAGTCTTTATATTTTGAAGTATTCAGATAATCTTTTTTGTGAGGACGATTTATCAATTATGGTTACACTCCAATATCTGTATGCATTGCAGGGTTTATTGCACCCACCAGTATTTCCAGTCCCATGGATGTTCGGTCCATACGATTTGTCATGACCTTTGGACTGTCCTGCTTGTGGGAGTAAGCGGGGGCCCTGCATGCCACGCGTAGTTGGACAATCAATCTTCTGTTTAGAACTTGAACATAGTGATTTCCTGGTAAGGATTCACTCGTCTCACATCAAGTAAATCTTATTGATTTACTGTCTAAATCTTATTGATTTAATGTCATGTTTTCTTACTTTTGCTGCAATTTTATGATGCAGGTTTTGCCATGTGACATTCATCACAGAATAAACCGTTTGGTTTGCTCTACGATGGTTATTTTTGCAGGTTTCACTTCTTATGTCGTGTCAGTAACGAAGGCATTATCCATCACTTATATTACTGGACACAATTGGATCAGTCTGTTGTCTCTGTACAAAGCCCTATGATGAACTACAGTTTGGTTTAACAAAGACGCCATAATTAGTCCTTCTCGCGTTTAAAAGAAATGAAGAAAAAGACTGGATCACAGTCACGGAGCCTAGTCAAGTTAGAAACCTGATCATAGCAGACCAGAGACGATCGATGTTGTCTCGCACATCGGTACCACCTTCAGCAACGGATCGAGCACCGGCACCTTCTCCGACGACACTTGCTCTAGCACTGACAGTGGCAGAAGCTCAGTCTGATCCACCTGAGCATTGGGCACCAACCGCGTCAGCGGATCAGGCTGATCTACCAGAGGATCGGGCATCGACATCGGCACCAGCTCCACAAGGAGCACCATCTCCGGTAGCAGCGGCGGCACTACCAGTCGCACTAGAATGGGCACCAGCAACGGCTTCGGCACCTGCTCCAACACTTGCACTTGCATCTGCTCCGGCCCGTGCAGCGGCAACGGAACCAGCTGTTGCACCGGCAATAGACTGGGCTGCAGTTTGCAATGCATATACCAAAGTCCTTACAAAAACCGACATCTCCACCTTCTTGGTAAGCATTGGCCGCCCAAGTGCTTCATTCTTTTTTCTTTCCATGTTGCTTCACATGATTCACTGTGTTGACCTAACTGTTTGTGTATGTCTTCTTGTTTGTAAACAGAGAATTCCTAGAGCAACGAGGGAGTCATCCAACAATCCGGACGACCGTGGCCAAGTTTCTCTTACCATGCGCAACCTTGGTGTGAATGAACCTGCTCAATATACCGTAAGTACAAAGGATGGTCGCATGATGATTGATGCTAAAGGATGGTCAAGGTTCAAATCTAAATCAAATCTTGCGGTAGGGGATGATGTCAAAATCGAACTTTCTCGGCAAGGAGAGCTGGTCCAAATCAACTTTGAAATTCTTCAGTAGCAGCACGCAACTACCAAACTGATCTATCCTCCAAGGGATTTTGATGTAATAATCTGGCATGAGAAACAAGTGTCCTGTGTGTATAAGTAGTACGATAGTATTATTTATCACGTAGGATATCGTTGATAGAATTGCAACTCTGATTGCTGGTTAGGAAGTGTCGTTCGATTTCATTCTAACAGTTGCTGTGCTTTATTCAATTTTCTGTATTCGCCTTGCGACAGCATCTAAAACCAGCGTCGTACCGATCGCTTGCAATATGAAAAGCGCTGAGGTAGAACACATGGGCCCCCAAACATGCAGGCCCACCGGCCTGTGGCCCAAAGTCCAAAGCCCTGAGCCTATGTGAGTATTATATTCTCAACTTAACCCCCATATTATGTTATGTATATTCCCCTTGATTTTTCTTATGTATAAAGTTGTGATATAAAAGACTTTTATATTTCTTTACAGAGGGAGTATCTCTTTGTCAAAAATATATTTATGTGCAACTAGTTACTCTTGCCTTTCTACTTCCTTTCGCTGATATGTGGGGCATCCGACAACGGGGTCCACGTGCCATGCACCAAATTAGAGTGCACAACTGCACGGTAGACTTCGTCGTAGCACCGCAGCAATGCCCAATGAGCCGTAAAATCACAAAAACCGCCACCTTTCCAGCTTTAGCAGTAACTTGGACGGACGAAACAATAATATTTCACTGGGCCTGAATCCCCTTCTCCCTCGTCTGCTTGTTCAGAGAAAACCCCCTCTCGGCGATTGCATAGGGTTTTCTCATGGAGAACCAGATACGAATTCTTCATCCATCCCCGATAAATCCAAGTCCCTTGCTCGCGGGTAATCCTAGGATGGCACCCGCCGCCGTTGATGCATTTTTCTTCCTACTGAATCTAGTGTGTTTCATTTGCAGTGCCCAAAGTGCGAGGACCCTACAGGTTTCTGCGCCCTCGGTAAGATGCCACACTTGTTCCTTCTCATCCTAACACAGGATTTTAAAATGTGCACAGTATGTTCCTAGAATCCTCTTTTCTATCCGGGAGGGTGGGGTTTTTTGAACATGTTGTCGAATAATTTGTAAATTTGGATTGCTATATTTGGATAAAAGGTACTAGTACCATGGTCAACACTGACGTGAAGGAGGAAATTATTTCTAGATTTGGATAGGGAATACATTGTGTTCTCATATTATTTATCCTGCAGTGCATTCCTTGCTCTGCCAGAACACATGTACTCAAGATGGCCTTGCCATAACTGAATACATGATGACCCACAAGTATATGGGATCAATTGTAGCTCTTTTCGATAAGTAAGAGTGTCAAACCCAACGAGGAGCATAAGGAAATCACAAGTGGTTTTCAGCAAGGTAATGTCTGCAAGTGCTAAAATTGTAAGTAACAGAGTAGTTTGATAGCAAGATAATTTGTAACGAGCAAGTAACGATAGTAGTAACAAAAGTGCAGCAAGGTAGCCCAATCCTTTTGAGGCAAAGTACAGGCCAAAACAGTCTCTTATGATAAGCAAAGCGTTCTTGAGGGTACACGGGAATTTCATCTGGTCACTTTCACCATGTTGATTCGATTCGTGTTCGCCAATTTGATAATTTGGTATGTGGGTGGACCAGTGCTTAGGTGTTGTTCTTACTTTAACAAACCTCCTACTTATGATTAACCCCCTCGCAAGCATCCGCAACTACGAGAAAAGTATTAAGAATAAATTCTAACCATAGCAATAAACTTTTGGATCCAATCGGTCCCTTACGGAATAGCGCATAAACTAGGGTTTAAGCTTCTGTCACTCTCGCAATCCATCATCTACTTACTACTCCAGAATGCATTACCTTAGGCCCAAATATGGTGAAGTGTCATGTAGTCGACATTCACATGACACCACTAAGAGAATCACAACATACATACTATCAAAATATCGAACAAATATCAAGTTCACATGATTACTTGCAACATGATTTCTCCCGTGACCTCAAGAACAAAAGTAACTACTCACAAATGATAATCATGCTCAAGATCAGAGGGGTATTAAATAGCATATTGGATCTGAACATATAATCTTTCACCAAATAAACCATATAGTAATCAACTACAATATGTAATCAACAATACTAGTCACCCACAAGCACCAATCTATAGTTCCGGTAACAAGATTGAACACAAGAGATGAACTAGGGTTTGAGATGAGATGGTGCCGTTGAAGATGTTGATGGAGATTGCCCTCCCCAAGATGGGAGAGTTGTTGGTGATGATGATGACGATGATTTTCCCCGTTCGCCCGGCGGAATCGCTCCGCCGGTGGGCAAAAGTGCTCCTGCCCAAGTTCCGCCTTGAGACGGCGAAGCTACGTCCCTAAAGTCCTCTCCTTATTTTTTCTAGGTCAAAATGACTTATATACCAGAAGATGGGCACCGGAGGTGGGCCTGGGTGAGCACAACCCACCAGGGCGTGCCTAGGCTCCCTGGCGCGCCCAGGTGGTTGTGCCCACCTGGTGGGCCCTCTTTGGTACTTATTTGCTCCAATATTCATCATATATTCCATAAAATTCTCAGTGAAGTTTTAGCTTGTTTGGAGTTGTGTAGAATAGGTAGCCTGACGTAGCTTTTCCAGGTCCAGATTTCCAGCTGGCGGAATTCTCCCTCTTTGTGTGTACCTTGCATATTATGAGAGAAAAGGCATTAGAATTGCTCCAAAAAGCATTATTATGCATAAAAACATCATAAATAACAGTAGGAAAACATGATGCAAAATGGACGTATCTACTCCCCCAAGCTTACACCTCGCTCGTCCTCAAGCGAAAACCGAAATCGAAAAACATGTCCACATGCTTAGAGAGAGAGGTGTCGATAAAAACACAATACGGACATAGAAGCATCATGTAGATTATTATAACAACAACAAATTTAAACATAAGACTTTTATCATAGAGCTTTTATCGTAAACTTCTCATGAATAAGTAACAATTCATCACACAATCGAAGTATAAAGCATAAACTCTATTAGAAACCAACAAACTATGTTCTCAGTCAACTTTGCAACTACAATTCGTCATATTTTCAGGAAGGGTCACGTATCGGAGCCTTTAGACAAGTCCACATACTCGACCACCATATAGTCTTCTATGATTGCTAACACTCATCGCATACACATGAGCAAAACGTCTCAGTCGGACACATAGAAAGATAGGGGCTTACAGTTTCGCCTCCCAACGTATTCACCTCAAGTGTGATGTCAACAGTAATAACTTATGCCACCCATATTCAACTGGACATATGTGCCTAGATCTTTCCTCACCACATGATGCTTGCCAAAGGAGAAAAATAAAAAGGAATAGAGGGAAAAACTTTGACTCTTTGCGTAAAAGTAAATACATAAATGTAAAAGATAGGCCCTTCACAGAGGGAAGCAGAGGTTGCCATGCGCTTATTTGTTTGTATGCTCAACCCCTTAGTGCAAAAGAAAGTCACGTTGCATTGCCCCTTGTGATAGCGACCTTTATTATGCAGTCCGTCGCTTTTATTCTTCACCATCACAAGTTCGTGCAACGCTCAATTTTCTCTTACACTAAATGATCTCACACATTTAGAAGCAATTTTTATTGCCTTTTGCACCGATGACAACTTACTTGAGGGATCTTTCTCAATCCCTAGCTAGGTATGGTGGACTCTTGAAAATAAGATTTGGGTTTAAGGGTTTTTGGATGCACAATTAGTATCTCTACTTAGTGCGGAATTTTTGGCTAGCAAAGATAGGGGCAAGCACCACATGGTGAAGGATCTATGACAATATAACTTCTGTGTGAATATGAACAAACATAAATCATTATGTTGTCTTGTCCAAAGTCAACAATTTTGGCATATGATATTTTGATGGGGGCTCACAATCACAAAAGATTTCTAGGATAGTGTATTTATATGTGAATCTTATCTTCCCTTATTAATTCTTTCATGAGTTGCATCATTGACCAATGCTATGTTTGTCAATCTCTAATAAAATTTTCTACTTATACTTTTCCTTATGTAGTGCCATCACCTACCATAAGATTAGCGTATGATCTTTTTCTTTTATTTCCTTTCTTTTTATTTGCAACATGAAAGTAAAGAAAGCAAAAACTCAAACTAAACTTTATTATATATCTTGCACATGATTACAAGGATAGATCACTAGGCAAGCTCTCGAAAAGAAAGGATCGAACTAAACTTTTATTCATCTAAAGCAAAAGGTCGGACTAAAATAAGTAAAGGCAAAAAGATAGTGGGGATGATACGATACCGGGGCACCTCCCCCAAGCTTGGCGGAAACCAAGGGGAGTGCCCATACCCGAAACTCAATTTTCCTTTGGTGATGAAGAAGAAGGAGGTGGTGATGGAGAGATCCTGTCCTTCAAGATCAAGAGATTCTCCAATCTACGTATGATGCTCCGGAGGAAGATGATGTGCTCTTGATGCAGAATATCTTCACGAGTGAGGTATTTATTCTACACACGGACCATTTCAACGATCAGAAAGGCTGCAATCTTAGTAGGGGTAAGATGAGCATAGTAAGGCTTAAGGATATCTTCTTCTTCCTCCTCGGTCGGCAGTGCATGTTCAGCCACCGGGGGTGGATCTACGGTAGCCTCCTTGCCCTTGTCTCCCTTGACGGCTTCCATGGGCTCCTCCCTCTTCAGCTCAATCTTCATCAACCAAGCATCTTCTTACATGTTGTTGGAGAAGGAGGAAGACATGATGCCTGGCTTGATAGATCCGACTGAAAACAGCAAGAAAAGAGAACAGAAGATTTCTCCATGATACGGTGGTCAATAGGTTCGGGGGGTATATAAAGAGTTTTTGTCCTGGTGAACAAGCAAACGTGAGAAAAATGGAGTCCGGAAGGTGTCCCAGGTGGGCACAACCCACCTGGGCGCGCCTGGCTAGTGTCTTGTGCCCACCAGGGTACGCTTCCTGGAAGTTTCTTATTTTCCTAATTTTCTAAATATTCCAAAACTGACAAAAAATTATTTTTGCGGATTTTTCGGAGTCCGTTTACTTACCGTATCACGTACCTCCTTATTTTCACGATTCTGGAGTGTTCTAGAAGGACTCTTTTATGTGTTCTTTCGAGGTCAAAGTTTGGATAATATTACTTTCAACATTAATGGGCGTACCTGAGATATAATGTTTTGTTTGTTGCCCATTAACAACCTTCGGGTTAGTACCTTCGGCATTATTCATTTTGACAGCTCCAGACCGATAAACCTCCTCGATAACATAGGGTCCTTCCCATATGGAGAGGAGTTTTGCTGCAAAGAATCTGAAACGAGAGTTGTACAAAAGAACACATTCTCCGACTTTGAACTCAGGCTTTTGGATTCTTTTATCATGCCATCTTTTGACCTTTTCTTTAAATAACTTGGCATTTTCATAAGCTTGGGCTCTCCATTCATCTAAAGAGCTAATATCAAATAACCTCTTTTCACCGGCAAGTTTGAAATCATAGGTGAGTTCTTTGATTGCCCAATATGCTTTGTGTTCTAACTCAAGAGGCAAATGACAAGCTTCTCCATAAACCATTTTGTAAGGAGACATACCCATAGGATTTTTATATGTTGTTCTATAAGCCCAAAGTGCATCATCTAATTTCTTAGACCAATTCTTCCGGGACCTATTGACAGTCTTTTGCAAATTAATTTTATTTCTCTATTGCTAAGTTCAACTTGACCACTAGACTGAGGATGATAAGGTGATGCAATTCTATGGTTAACATCATACTTGGCAAGCATTTTACGGAAAGCACCATGAATAAAGTGTGAACCACCATCAGTCATTAAATATCTAGGGACTCCAAACCTTGGGAAAATAACTTCCTTAAGCATTTTAATAGAGGTGTTGTGATCAGCACTACTGGTTGGAATAGCTTCTACCCATTTAGTAACATAATCAACAGCAACCAAAATATGTGTATACCCATTAGAGGAAGGAAAAGGTCCCATGTAATCAAATCCCCAAACATCAAATGGTTCAACAACAAGTGAATAATTCATAGGAATTTCTTGACGCTTACCGATATTACCTATTCTTTGACATTCATCACAAGATAAGACGAACTTACGGGCATCCTTGAAGAGAGTAGGCCAATAAAATCCAGATTGCAATACCTTGTGAGCAGTTCTATCTCCAGCATGATGCCCTCCATAAGCTTCGGAGTGACATTTCCATAGGATTTGTCACTGTTCATGCTCAGGTACACAACGTCTAATAATACCATCTACTCCTTCTTTATAAAGATGTGGGTCATCCCAAAAGTAGTGTCTTAAATCATAGATGATTTTTTTCTTTTGTTGGTATGTAAAGCTTGGTGGTAAATATTTAGCAACAATGTAATTAGCATAGTCAGCATACTAAGGAGTGTTATTAGAAACATTTATTGCGGCTAACTGCTCATCAGGAAAACTATCATCAATATGTAGTGGGTCATCAAGCACATTTTCAAGCCTAGACAAGTTATTTGCTACGGGGTTCTCATCTCCTTTCCTATTAGTGATATGTAAATCAAATTCTTGTAGCAAGAGAACCCATCGAATAAGTCTAGGTTTAGCATCTTTCTTTTCCATAAGATATTTAATAGCAGCATGGTCGGTGTGACCGATAACTTTAGAGACAACAATGTAAGATCTAAATTTATCACAAGCAAACGCCACTACTATGAATTCTTTTTCAGTAGTTGCATAATTCCGTTGTGCACTGTCTAGAGTTTACTAGCATAATGAATAACATTCAGTTTCTTGTCAACTCTTTGTCCTAGAATAGCACCAACAGCATAATCACTAGCATCACACATAATTTCAAAAGGCAAGTTCCAATCAGGTGGTTGGACAATAGGTGCAGAAATTAAGGCTTTCTTGAGTGTTTCAAAGGCTTCTAAACAATCATCATCAAAAACAAAAGGAGCATCCTTTTGCAAAAGGTTTGTAAAAGGCCTAGAAATTTTAGAGAAGTCTTTGATAAATCTCCTATAGAAACCTGCATGACCTAGGAAACTATGAATACCTTTAATGTCTTTAGGACATGGCATTTTCTCAATTGCATCAACCTTAGCTTACTGCACTTCAACACCTCTTTCAGAAATTTTATGACCCAAGACAATATATTCATTAACCATAAAGTGGCACTTCTCCCAATTCAAGACAAGATTTGCTTGTTCACATCTCTGCAAAACTTGATCAAGATTGCTTAAACAATCATCAAAAGACTTTCCATAAACAGAGAAGTCATCCATGAAAACCTCAACAATCTTTTCACAAAAGTCAGATAATATAGCAATCATACATCTATGAAAGGTAGCAGGTGCATTGCATAAACCAAAAGGCATACATCTATAAGCATAAGTTCCAAAGGGACAAGTAAAAGTGGTCTTTTCTTGATCAGGTTGAGAAACAGGTAATTGTGAAAAACCAGAATATCCATCAAGGAAGCAAAAGTGTGTGTGCTTAGATAATCTTTCTAACATTTGATCAATAAAAGGCAGAGGGTAATGATCTTTTCTAGTTGCTTTATTTAATTTCCTAAAATCAATTCCATTCTATAGCCTGTAACAATTCTTTGTGGAATAAGTTCATTCTTATCATTAGGAACAATAGTAATACCTCCTTTCTTAGGGATAAAATGAACTGGACTTACCCATCTACTATCAGCTATAGGATAGATTATACGTGCTTCCAGAAGTTTTAAGATTTCCGTTCTTACCACTTACTTCATTTTTGGATTTAACCGACGTTGGTGATCAACAACGGGTTTAGCATCAGGTTCCATATTAATCTTGTGCTAACATAGAGTAGGACTAATGCCCTTTAAATCATCAAGAGTATATCCAATAGCAGCTCGGTGCTTCCTTAGAACTTTCAATAATCTTTCTTCTTCATGTTCTAAAAGGTTAGCACTAATAATAACATGATAAATCTTCTTTTCATCAAGATAAGCATATTTCAAAGTGTCTGGCAATTGTTTTAATTCAAACACAGGATCACCATTAGGTGGAGGAGGACCTCCTAGAGTTTCAATAGGCAAATTGTGTTGGAGCAGTGGACGTCGTTCAAAGAAAATCTTATCTATTTCATTTCTTTCATGCATATGTAAATCATTTTCATGGTCTAACAAATATTGTTATAGTGGATCAGTAGGTGGCACAACAATAGAAGCAAGACCAATTATTTCATCCTTACTAGGCAATTCCTTTTCATGAAGCTTTCTACTAAACTTGGAAAAATTAAACTCATGAGACTCATCACCAAAGCTAACACCGACAGTTTGTTCTCACAATCTATTTTAGCATTAATGGTGTTCAAGAAAGTTCTACCAAAGATAATGGGACAAAAGTCATCTTGTGGGGAACGAAGAACAAGAAAATCAGTAGGGTATTTCCCACACAAGACTTCAACATCTCTAACAATTCCGCTTGGTGATATAGTGTCTCTATTAGCAAGTTTAATAGTAACATCTATGTCTTCTATCTCTGCGGGTGCTATGTCATTCATAATTTCTTGATATAAGGAATAAGGAATAGCACTCACACTAGCACCTATGTCACATAAAATATGATAACAATGATCTCCTATTTTAACTGAGACAACAGGCATGCCAACAACGGGTCTATGATTATCCTTTTTATCAGATTTGGCAATTCTAGCAGCTTCTTCACAGAAGTAAATAACATGCCCATCTACGTTTTCTTCCAGGAGATCCTTAATCATAGCAACACTAGGTTCTACTTTAATTTGTTCATCAGGTTTAGGTGTTCTAATATTTGTTAACCACAGTTGAAACTTTAGCATGTTCCTTTATCCTAACAAGGAAAGGTTGTTTCTCAATATAAGCAGTAGGAACAACTGGATCAACATTATAAAGTATAGTTTCTTCTTTAGCTAGTATCGGTTCTTTAATTTCTTCTTTAATAGGTGGGTGATATTTAAACCACTCCTATTTAGGGAGATCAACATGAGTAGCAAATGATTCACAAAAGGAGGCTACTATCTCAGAGTCAAGTCCATATTTAGTGCTAAACTTTTGAAAAGCTTCGGTATTCATAATAGATTTAACACAATCATAATTAAGCTTAATACCTGACTCTTTACCTTCGTCGAGTTCCCAATCTTCAGAGTTGCATTTAATTCTTTCCAAAAGATCCCACCAGAATTCAATAGTCTTCTTCATAAAAGAACTAGCACAAGAAGTATCAAGCGTGGACCGATCATTATGAGGAAGCCGAGCATAAAAGTTCTGGATAATAATTTCTCTTGAGAGCTCATGATTGGGGCATGAATATAACATGGACTTAAGCCTCCCCAAGATAGAGCGATGCTTTCTCCTTCACGAGGCCAAAAATTATATATATAATTCCGATCACGATGAACTAGATGCATAGGATAATTTTTTGGTGGAACTCCAATTTCAATAAATTCCAATTCCAAGATCCAATATCATTGCATAGCCTATACCAGGCCAATGATTTTCCCTTCAAAGATAAAGGGAAAACCTTTTTCATAACTTCATCTCCGGGTAAACCTGCAAGCTTAAACAATCCACAAATTTGTTCCACATATATCAAGTGCATATGAGGATGTTCGGTTCCATCTCCTGCATAAGGATTAGCTAGCAGTTGTTCTATCATACCCGAAGGAATTTCATATTCAATATTTTCAGTAGGTGCAGTAGGTTGAGGGGTAGCTAATTGTGGTTCCGGTCGAGGTGAAGATACCCCGAGCAAACCCCTCAAAGGATTGTTTTCCATAGTAACAAGTGACAATAAATTTTAGCACACTATATAAATGTTTCCTCACCAAATTCCACTTACCAAAGGCACTTCACTCCCCAGCAACAGTGCCAAAAAATAGCCTTGATGACCCACAAGTATATGGGACCAATTGTAGCTCTTTTCGATAAGTAAGAGTGTTGAACCCAACAAGGAGCAAAAGGAAGTGACAAGTGGTTTTCAGCAAGGTAATGTCCGCAAGTGCTGAAATTGTAAGTAACAGAGTAGTTTGATAGCAAGATAATTTGTAACGAGCAAGTAATGATAGTAGTAACAAAAGTGCAGCAAGGTAGCCCAATCCTTTTGAGGCAAAGGACAGGCCAAAACAGTCTCTTATGATAAGCAAAGCATTCTTGAGGGTACACGGGAATTTCATCTAGTCACTTTCACCATGTTGATTCGATTCGTGTTCGCTACTTTGATAATTTGGTATGTGGGTGGACCGGTGCTTAGGTTCTGTTCTTACTTGAACAAACCTCCTACTTATGATTAACCCCCTCGCAAGCATCCGCAACTACGAGAAAAATATTAGGAATAAATTCTAACCATAGCATTAAACTTTTGGATCCAATCGGTCCCTTACGGAATAGCGCATAAATGAGGGTTTAAGCTTCTATCACTCTCGCAACCCATCATCTACTTACTACTCCACAATGCATTTCCTTAGGCCCAAATATGGTGAAGTGTCATGTCGTCGACGTTCACATGACACCACTAAGGGAATCACAACATACATACTATCAAAATATCGAACACATATCAAGTTCACATGATTACTTGCAACATGATATCTCCCGTGACCTCAAGAACAAAAGTAACTACTCACAAATGATAATCATGCTCAAGATCAGAGGGGTATTAAATAGCATACTCGATCTGAACATATAATCTTCCACCAAATAAACCATATAGTAATCAACTACAAGATGTAATCAACACTACTAGTCGACCACAAGCACCAATCTGTAGTTCCGGTAACAAGATTGAACACAAGAGATGAACTAGGGTTTGAGATGAAATGGTGTTGTTGAAGATATTGATGGAGATTGCCCTCCCCAAGATGGGAGAGTTGTTGGTGATGATGATGGCGATGATTTCCCCCTCCACGAGCAAAGTTTCCCCGGCGGAATCACCTCGCTGGAGGGCAAAAGTGCTCCTGCCCAAGTTCCACCTCAAGACGGCGGCGCTCCGTCCTGAAAGTCCTCTCCTTATTTTTTCTAGGTTAAAATGACTTATATACCAGAAGATGGGCACCGGAGGTGGGCCTGGGTGAGCACAACCCACCAGGGTGCGCCTGGGCTCCCTGGCGCGCCCAGGTGGGTTGTGCCCACCTGGTGGGCCCCACTGGTACCTATTTGCTCCAATATTCATCATATATTCCAGAAAAATCTCCGTGAAGTTTCAGATCATTTGGAGTTGTGCAGAATAGGTAGCCTGACGTAGCTTTCCCAGGTCCAGATTTCCAACTGCCGGAATTCTCCCTCTTTGTGTGTACCTTGCATATTATGAGAGAAAAGGCATTAGAATTGCTCCAAAAAGCATTATTATGCATAAAAACATCATAAATAATAGTAGGAAAACATGATGCAAAATGGACGTATCAATACACCAGTTTAATGCTCACATTGAAGACAAGCCATGGATATAAGTTCCGAGTTGGGTTCATGAACCAAGAAGACCGCTGCTTTTTTATGGTCGATCTTGGATAAACTTTCTCAAGTGTTATGGACTGAAAGTTGGCGCACGAATGTTGATGGAAATAGCAGAACCTGGTCTCATCTTCACTGTGATCTTCCACCCCGACGTCGTTCCAATTGTTCATCCATGTTAGTTTTGTATCTGGTTCTTGCTTGTTGCCTTGATTACTTCTTAATCCACCTATTCTGTCTAACTAATCACAATTTAACTTTAGAAGTAGCAACGAATCTCTCACGAAGATGCTAGTTCTAACTAATATTTCTTATAATTGGTGGCACGTGTAGGTTATTTGAAAGTTAAGCAGGCTACTCGTTTGTTATTCTATAAGAACTCGACTATTATTGATGGCACTGAAGTTGACTGGGATGACATCCACAAGTTCCTACACTTTATTGATCGTCTTGAGGTCCTTGTGGGGCGTTTCAATGGTGGAAGGCCATGTGGGATATGTGTGCCACTGTTGCACACGTTGAACAGGTCCAACTGTGTCGAGAAACTTATGGTACGAGTTGTTTTCTGTTATATATGTTGTTCATAAACTCTTGCTTATACACAGTTTTATAGTTGTGGTCTTCTTGAAACAGAAACTGCCCAGTTCTATTGTTCCTATATAGATGTCTGACCATGGTTGGGTCAGACTTCCGCTTGGTCACAACATGATGTTTATGTTGACTTACTCCATTCCCCTTGGAGGTGAAAAGATACTTATTCATGGGTGGTCTCAGATAATGAAGGCCCGTCCATCTTGGAGAATAGGACAGACGGTTATGTTCATGCTTTTCCATGGCACTAAAGTGAATATCCTGTTTATTGACCACATTGCGAGATGAAGTCACTTTCAGAAGGTTCTGGATGCGTGGGGTGGTGCCTGGGCCTTGTCCTGGGGCTTGGTGGCCTCGCCCTTGGTTAACTGTAGGCAAAGTAGCACTGTTCGAGGCGTGCTTTGTACAGTTGAACCTGTATAAGTACTCATACTACTTTCAGCTATGGTTGTTAAGTGCCCCTGCTGGTTTTAGTTAAGGTTGTTAAGTACTCCTGCTGCTTTTACAGTCTGTCGTGTTTCTTCAGTCCTGTCTTCCTCCAACCGCCAAAACCAAACCAGCGCCGGCGGGGCCGCCTGCTTCCGCCTCCCATGGCTGGCTGTGCCTCAGCGCATGCATCGCCGCCCCACCGTCTCCTAAATCGTTAACGCCGACGTCCGAGGCCTCATCATCGTCCTCCACGTGCTTTGGTGCGCTCGCCACAGCACCGCCCTCTCGCGTTGTCAACATGGTCAACAAACAAGAGGAATCAGGAGAGGACTGTACGTGGAGAGGATGACAGTAGGGGCCCACCATGTCCATGGCCATACGCAAGGAAGTTCCTCATTTTTTGTTATATATACCCCATTGTCAGCGTATAGAAATAGAAAATGCTTCCTCCTAGTGGTTTCCTGACATCTGGGACCCATGACATTGTCAACGTATATAGTCAATAGACAAGAGAACATCACAAGATCGGCTGACACCTGGGACGTAGCTGCTCGAGCAGTATTTTTTTGTTATTGTTGAGACGGAGCAGGGTTTCAACTGGGTTGTGGCCCGTCTAGCCTAGGCTTATATTTTACGTTCACCACATGACCAGCCCAGCTATTTTTTCTTTGCGAAAATGAGCCCTATTTATTTTCTCTGGAGAATACCCAATCCAGGCCTACTTATTTTTCTACGCCCTAATGGGCTGCAACTCTTTCAAGACGGCTGCAAATCTTGAAAGTAATATGAAATGGGCTGTAAATACAAAAATAGAGGACAAATTGGCAATTACTTTATAATTTCTGAATTTTCTCACATTTTCAGGTTCCAATTTCACTGGGCTTTAACCTAATTTAAATATATCTTCAAAGTACTTTAAATTTGGCTCGACATTTCAGTATTAAAAATAGTTTGGATCCCACAGAAATATGCGAAATTTTATTTAAACTTTTAACCCTGGCCCTGGCCAACAAAAAAAGAACTGCAATAAATTGCATAAGAAGTTGCAATGAGCTGTAAATTATTTAAAAAATAGGGAATGGTCTGACTTATGGGCCTATTAATTTGACGCGTATGCATGATTTTTTTTACTTGTTATATACGTCAACAAACGATTCTAGCAGACGTAACCGTTGGATGTCAATCCAACGACCGTCGTGCTTCTTCAATCTCTGATCTTCTTGCTCCAGCAGCCAAATCCAGTGCCGGCGGGACCGCTTGCTCCCACCTCCCGTGGCCGGCTGTGCTGCCGCACAGGCCTCACCACTCCCTACTACTCCCACCGCTGGCCAGGCCATTCCTCTACTCACCCACATCTCTCCACTGTTGTGGCTTCGCCACCTCCAGGTCATTCCCTTCCTGGGTCTCGCCGTCGTCCATCGCGTTGGTGTTCTCGGCACGACGTGGTCAACGTTGTCAACAAACGACAACATCAGAAGAGGGATGTACATGGAGAGGCTGACAGTTGGGACCCACATGGTCAATGGCCTCACACTAGCAAGTACCTCCTTATTACACCAAAAATATTGAATACTCCCAATGAAAGCTGGGACCCACCAGCTATATCTTGGCACGAAAGGAAGTGCCTCCTTATTAAGCGAAAAATAACTAGTGCTCCCCATGACAGATGGGGCCCACCAGATTTGGAGGCTGGCTTGTGGCCTTACTAAGTTGACGCGTACGGAGGATTTGTCAACTTAGTCAACAAATGATTCTATCACCAGTGACCATTGGATTGTTAACATCCAAGGGTCATCCTGCTTCTTCAACCTCTGATTTTCTTGCTCCAGCCGTCCAAACCACCGCGTGCTCCTGCCTCCCGTGGCCGGCTGTGCTGCCGTGGAGGCCTCAGCACCCCCTACTACTCCCACCGCTGGCCAGGCCATCCCTCTACTCGCCCACACCCCCTATTATTCTGCGGCGACAACAGCCTCACACCGCAGCCGAACCAGTCAACCCTCGTACTACCCTCTGCATGTTCCCAGGCTCTGCATCATTCCCTGCCTCACCAACGTCCACCGCCTGGTGCTTTCTGCGCAGTGTGGTTAACATGGTCAACGAACGACAGCCATCGGAAGAGGACTTTACTCGGTGAGGCTAACAGATGGACCCGCCAGCTACATCTTCGCACGCAAGGAAGTGTCTCCATATTACGCGCAAAAAAAGAATCCTCCCCCTGTCAGCTTGGACCCACCAGCTACATCTTCGCATGCAAGGAAGTGCCTCCTTATCCTCCTTGACAGCCGGCACCCACCAGTCGAAGCTACATAGCGTTGTCATTCTGGTCGCAAACGTGTACGTACATACGGGTCCATCGGTCTTTCTGCCATGATGAACCGTGGCCCAGTAAGGAGCGGTAGCTGTTTAGGCAGTCCCGTCTATATCGTGTACGCATACATACGTACATATGGGAGGGGTCTCGAACACCTACTCGCGCATACATATGGCCAGGGCTCGTGTACATGGAGAGGCAGCAACGGCGTCCTGTTCATCGGCAGCCAACCGGCTGGGTCAAAACGGAGAAACTGCGTCGTCGTGTTCATCGGGAGGCAACGGAATGTGTCGTGTTCATCGGGATCCAACCGGCTTGGACGGAACAGCTGAAACGAGGCCTGGCGTACCGCAGAACGACGGAAACAACCTTGTGTTCGACCGCCTACAGTCGAAACGGGATCCTGTTCACCGGGAGGGGTGTGGCGTACTACAAAACAGAGGAAACGGACTTCTCTTTGACCTCCTACGGTCGAAACGGGGTCCTGTTGATCGGGAGGGGTGTGGCGTATCGCAAAACGGAGGAAACGGACTTGTGTTGGAGTGCTACGGTCGAAACGGGGGTCTTGTTCATCGGGAGGGGTGTGGCGTACCGCAAAACGGGACTCCACGGGATCCTCTTCATCCACCGTCTACTGCCTCCACGAGCTATTGTTCATCCACTATCGACCTCCTCCAGCCTCCACCTACGATTGTTCATCAACGGCGTCTCCCTCCTGCCTCCACCACCTACTATTCATCCATGGGCTCCTATTCATCCAGCCTCCACCGCTCCTCCACCGGCTACTGTTCAACCAGACTCTCCACGGGGTCCTGTTCAACCACCCCTCCACGGGTTCCTGTTCAACCACCCCTCCACGGGCTACTGTTCATCCAGCCCTCCACCGGCTACTGTTCAACCAGCCCTGCACGGGGACCTGTTCATCCAGCCCTCCACGGGTCCTGTTCATCCACCCCCAACTGGCTCGATCGATCGGGGTCATGTTCATCCAGCGGCAACGGCCTCTACTACCACGAGGTCCTGTTCATCCAACCCCCATGGGGAACTGTTCATCCAACCCCCAACAACGCTCACTGTTCAACAAGAGGCAGCAGGTTCGATCGGCTTCAGTTAGCAGCAGTAGCGAAGGAATCACTCGATCGGGTTCAGTTAATAGCTAGATCGATCGATCACTTGGGTTCAGTAATGCATAGCCTGCACTGGAATCGCTCGGGTTTAGTAGGCGAACGCCTCGCTCGGGTTAGGATAGAGCCCAACGCCTCGCACCCACATGCGTACGTGTACCAGAGAAACGCGCATCGCTCGGCCTCGACCACCCACCATAACCGGGAACTCCCCGATATTTTCCTCGCCCTCGCTTCTACCATGGTTTTTTCCGTCATGGTTGGCCCAAAGAATGTCATGCAGCTGCGTCTCCAGCCCGCCCAGGACGAAAAGTCCATTTTCTATCATGATTTTTTGTCATAGAAGTAGGAGCCCACCACATCTATGATGATACCGTGTTTTGTCACAATTATCGTCATAGAAGTATCATAAGCATGATAGAAAAAAATTCGTTCCGCCCAAAATGTCACGGATGTGTCTTTTTTTGTAGTGGGAGCAACAAATCATATGACCGGGAGCAAGGACTTGGTGGTGGATGTACATCCAATTCCATCTATGCCCACCCACGTCCAATTTGGTGATGCCTCAACTTCTAAGGTATTGGGACTTGGCAAGGTGGTTATCTCTCAAGATTTAACTATTGAGAAGGTCATGCTTGTTGAGTCCCTTGCATACAATTTACTTTCCGTTCGTCAACTTGCACTTATGGGCTTTGCAACATTCTTTGATCTTGATATTGTGGCCCTTTTGTGGAGCAAGACTCTTAAAGTAGCCTTTGTTGTGCATGTCGAGAACAGTCTCTATGTGGTAAACTTTTTGGAGCGACCCACTAAGATTGCGACTTATCTAATGGCTAAAGTTGATAGGTCATTGCCTCCTCCTACGTACCCCCTATTCTTACTGTCAGACTTACTCCCACGACAGTTGGCGCCCACCGTGGGGCAGGTGACTTAGCGACTTTCGGTGAGGTTGCAGTTATTCCGATCTCCATCAACATGGTTTCTAGCGGTGGTTTGGCTTTCGGCTGCGAGATCCATCTCGGCGCGCTCGTTTTCATCGTCGAAGACTCTGCCTAGCTCCAGGAGGCCCCCCTCAACATAGAGGCCCTTCCCATCCGTGGGGCGGCCCACTTTCGTGCGAGTGCCTGCGGCGTCCTCCTGCGGCAGCCGTCGACCCAGTAGCGGTCGGGTCCCGCTTCATCCGCTCTCCCTGTTGTACGCCGCCGCAAGCGATCCGGTCGATCGCAACTCCAGCGGTGGGTGAAGCATGCAGTGGCTCGTCAGTCGGTCACCCCTCAAGTCGCGGCAATCGAGCCTGACGAATCTCTCTACGGACCATTCGATCTATCGACTGGTTCCGCGGATGCTCTTTCCGAGTGCGGAAGCAGCGACCCCGCGGCGGAAGTCCTCATGGTCGACACCCATCGCAGCCCGCCCAGGTTCCGTGGCAATGGCGGCGGTGACGACAGTGATGGCCCGTCGTATGCCCATGATGAGTATGAACCCCAAGCCCTCACTTCGGAATAGAGGGAAGAGTTGCATCACCGCAACATGGAGGCGCTCCAGACCCCCATCATGTGGGAGACCTCCGAGGCTCGGGCCTTGGAGGTTGCACGCCTGGCCACCTTGGCCAAGCGCACGCGTCTGGAGAACCTTGAACATTCTGTCGACGAACGTGCCCGTCGGCAGATCCCCGAATCCAGTCGACGGCAATGACAATTGTTTCCTGCTGAACCTCAGGTATACCTCACTCCGGTCTAGAATTTTGCAGCTGCAGCCCGTATAGCAGAGTCGATTCAGCCATCTCATTCAGAAGCTGGTAGAGGTTTACTGCAAATCCGAGCGCTGCTCCGAGCGGCAGGTAAACAAAACTCGGTTGTTTCTCAGTCGCGCAACAGAATCCGCAACAGATATGTGGTTGCAGATACAGTTCAGTCGGCACACAGCCCAAGATCGCCTCCACGGCGTGACAATCGTGGGCACCGCTAGGATCAGTACCTGGATCGAGGCCACGGACAGTATGATCATCGATATGCCCGTGATGACCACCGTCGAGTGCCTATGCCCCCTCCGAGGGACGGATCGTACGCGCCCCGACAGTATGATGATAGGCATCCGTATGGTGATGAGCGGAGAGTTCCAGTCGACCCAAGAGAGCCTGGGTTTGATGCGAGATCCCTTCTCGTACAAGGTCTGGTCGGCAGGGGCCGGGCACACAGAGAAGGACAAGATAGAAACCGCCCAAGTGGAAGCAGAGTGCATGTTTTTGGGCCCGAGTGTTTTAGCAGAGCCATCCAAGCTGCAGAGATCCCTCCCAACTTCAGGTTGGCGACGGGCGTGAGTAAGTTCACCGGTGAGTCAAAGCCCGACACTTGGCTGGAAGATTACCGAGTGGCAGTGCAGATTGGCGGCGGTAATGATGATGTAGCCATGAAGCACCTCCCCCTGATGCTTGAGGGTTCAGCCAGAGCTTGGTTGAATCAATTAGCCCCTGGAAGTATTTTCAGTTGGGAAGAGTTGGCCCGAGTGTTCACTAAACCATTCGAGGGCACCTGCAAGCGACCTGCTGGCTGACTGAATTACATCACTGTGTTCAGAAGCAGAACGAGACTTTGAGAGACTTCATCCAAAGATGGACTACTCTTCATCATACTGTGGAAAATGTGTCAGAGCACCAGGCAGTTTGCGCCTTCAAAGAGGGCGTTCGATACAGAGAGCTAGACCTGAATTCCGGTCGGTCAGGAGACATGTCCCTTCCCCGAATGATGGAAATAGCCACTCGGTACGCTAACAGCGAAGAGGAAGACTGACTCCGCAGTGGCAAGAATAAACCAGACGCCCAAGACACCGGAGGAGGAAATTCCAGTCGGAAGCAGAAGCGCAAGGCTGAAACTACAGGTCATGTTGAAGCCGCAGTTTTGAATCAAGGGAAGTTGTCGGATGTGGGGTTCCGGCAAACCCTTAAGGTTCAAACTCTGGGGTGCGCGCGAAGTCTTTCCCTCCTACCGATCCACGCCCTAGCTCGCTAAGATCTCGCGGACGAACTCGACGAACTCGCAACAAAAAGACACGAGGTTTATACTGGTTCGGGCCACCGTTGTGGCGTAATACCCTACTCCAGTGTGGTGGTGGTGGATTGCCTCTTGGGCTGATGATGAACAGTACAAGGGGAAGAACAGCCTCCTGAGGTTAAGGTGTTCTTGTGTTTGCCGAACTTGTGTGAGTGAGGACTCGATAGACCCTACTGTGGTAGCTAGCCCTACTTATATAGGCCCTGGTCCTCTTCCCAAATATTGAGCGGGAAGGGAGCCAACAACGGCTGACAAATTTGAAGGGGGACAGCCAGTACAAGCTATCCTGACAAAAGTGGTCTTCGCCTGCGAAAAGCTCTGGTGGTGACGCCGTCTTGGGCTCCACGATGACCTCCTCCTGCCGTCCTTCTGTTCTTGGTCTCGTTGCACCGATATGGCAACCTTTGCCTGATGCCTTGGTACTCCTCGCCTGCACTGGCCTCCTTAGCACCGAACAGGAAACAAGGATGCTACGCGCGCTGGCGCCCGCCTGGCGCCGATTGTCATGGCTCACGTCACGAGAGCCTTGTGAGGTTTGCCCCGCCTTGATATCTCCACTCCTCGTGAGCCCGCCTAGCTAGGCCACTCCTGAGGAGGTCTTGCGTCGTCCACCTCGCGAGGCTTGGCCCCTCGCGAGGGTCTTGAATGCCTTGTTGATGAAGATGGGCCGTACGACCCGCTGGCTCAGCCACGCCATGGGCCGCAGGCAGGCAAGTCTGGGGACATCCGTTCCCAGAACGCCGACAGTAGCCCCCGGGCCCAAGGTGCGCTCGGGCTTGGCTTCGCAGTGAAGCCAAGGGTCAAGTATAGAGCGCCGCGGGCCCCAAAAGCCTGCGGCCTCGATTGGCGCGTGGCGGTTGATTGGACGTGGGCGTCTCCACTTCCCCATGCTGCCTCGGCAACTGCTCGACTTGACAAGTCCCTGCGACATGCAAGGAAAATCATCATTACCTGTGATCGTGGGGGGCGCCGGTTGGCCTTCTTCCGCTATAAATGGGGAGGGGGGCGGAGCCCCCATTGCCCATCTCTTCCTTGCTTGCTTGCTTCTTCCTCCTCGCTCCATTGCTAGCGACAATGGCGCCTATCAGAAGGTTCTCCGCTGAAGAGAAGGGAAAGGCCCCGCGCGATGATCCGAGGCCGCTTCCGCCGAAGAAGAGGTCGGTCCACCACCGCGATGAAGCGGCGATGCAGGTGGTGACGAGGCCTTGGTGCGAGCGGCCTCCTCCAGGGTATCCGCTACCCTTGTATGCCCGAGACGAGGGCTCAGGAGGACGAAGCGATGAACGGCGCCACCCGCGCCGCGCCCGTGGTCGCCGCGCCACGGCGACACACGCTGTCGCCCCTGGAATCCACGCCGCGGACTTCTCACGCGAGCTTGTGCTATGGGAGCCAATGCCCCCAAGCTCTTGGATCCGCTTCCCGCGGTTCTTCTCCGACATGATGCCGCCGAGGGGGGCTCTCGAGCTCTGGTTGCAGCACACCGACTGCAGCGCTCCGGCGACCAGAGCAGAGATCAAAGCGGTCCCCACCGGCAAGATCTTCATGACTCGCGGCTGGGGTGAGGTCGCGCGGGTCTGTCGTGCGAGGGGCGCCCTCGCGATCCACTTTGAGTACGGCGGCGCCTCCACGCTCTTCTTCAAGGTCTTTGATGCGGAGGGCCGCCGCCTGGAGTGCTGCTCCGGAGAGGGGCGTTAGGCTGACGCGAGCCCCGCTCGCGGCCACTCCAGCAGCAGCAGCCCTTGGGAGTCCAGCAGCTCTACCGAGCTCCATGAGACTCCGGAGACAAGCAACGACAGTTACGTGCCCCCGAGCTCTCGCCGAGCTCGGGGCAGAGCCGCGGCGTCCGGCCGTCGCCGCCGCTGATCTGGATGGGGTTGGCGCCGGCCTCTCGTGGCCCACTGTTGATGATGGCGTCCACCGCGGGAGGGTGTAGATAGGGTCCCTCTTAGTTCTAGCTTTTGTTCCCCTTGTCTGGCGATGCCGCCGACCCTGCGGCTGGTGGTGCAGGTGAAGGCGTCGCTACCCGGGATGGAGCACCTTCTGCAAGCGACGGCGGTGTCCAGGGGTGACCTGCAGCTAGTTTCCTGTTTTGTTCCTGCACCATGAACCAGGCCTCGTGGAGGCGTTTAGACTTTTCATTTGATATTGTGAGGACAATATGTTTGTAATATTTGCTTCGAGATTTTGCGATTTTCTTCCTATCCGCTTTGTGTTCTGCGTCGGCAGAGCCCGGCCCCGCGCATACCTCAACCGCCATTGGGCCGACCAGAGACCAGGACGGACCAAGGAGTGAGGGGCTACGTGACCAGTTAGGCTCCTGAGTCACGATGCTCAGGAGTCCCCCTTGACGCGCAAACAGCTTATAGGGAGAGTACGCGAGGATAGAATAATGTTCTACGTCGGCAGAGCCCGGCCCCGCGCATACCTCAACCGCCATTGGGCCGACCGGAGACTAGGACGGACCAAGGAGTGAGGGGCTACGTGACCAGTTAGGCTCCTGAGTCATGATGCTCAGGAGTCCCCCTTGACGTGCAAACAATTTCCATACCTGCCCTCGCCGAGGCCTCGGGAGGGGCGCGCGACGCCCAGGTCCGGGAGACCTGGTTGGGTGGCGTGCGCTTGGGCGTGACCCAAGCGCAGCCCCCGTGCCCAGCCCCCTCGCGCCGCTCTCCCGAGCGGAGGCGTTGCGGTGAGGCTGGACGCTGAGCTCTAGGCTCCCTGAGGTTGGTACGACCGTGGGGCCGCCCTCAGTTGTTTATCACCAGTGCGAAGCATAGTGCTTCCGCTTGTGCACGGGCATAGCCGCTCCTCGGCAGTGTCGACGGCCAGCGCGGAGCATGATGCTTCCACTTGTGCGTGGGATGGGGGGGCCCCTCCAGGAGGAGCCCCCGGGGCGTGTACAGCCCCGCCCTGACACGTGGCTTGCACAGCAGGGCTGCGAGGTGTATCTGGGCACTCGTGAGCCAGCGCGGGACTCACGAGGCCCTACCTCAAGGCGGGTTGCGCCTAGTCTTGAGTCTTGGTGACTGTATGTTCCTGCAAGGCGGTTAGGTGCAAGCACTCCACGTCCTCAGGTCCCGGCCCTCGAGCGAGCTCAGCCGCCGCTGGTATGCAAGGTCGCGATGCCGTGGTCAAGGCCAGGGGGTGAGGGCTGGAGAGCCAGTAAGAGCTCCTGAGTCGCGATGCTCAGGAGCCCCCCTTTTAACGCGCAAGAAAATTGCACGGGGTGAATGGACCCGCGGCGGGTGGCGATCGAGAAGGTGATAACCGTAGGCAGGTTAAGCAGGGAAGGCAAATCAGCTTGGGTAAATGCAGGAAGATACATGCCACTGGGTCTGGCCCGAGCGGCTTGGGGATGATGCAGCCCGAGGGGCGCCCCCAGCAAGGTAAGCTAAAGACACAAGCAAAAGGGATTCATGCCACAGGGACGGACCCATGCGGCCTGGGAATAATGCAGCCCGAGGGGCGCTCTTAGCTAAACGAGCTTGGAAAGTGTCACCTGGTTCTGTAGACGAAATAGAGTTGGTGCAGCTAAAGGCGTGCGTCGAAGGAACGACTCTTCACGAGCCACCGGGGTCCTGAGCCTCGGGAGGCTCTGGGCGCTCGGGAGGTTCCCTGAAGAACGTCTCCATCTCTTCCAGGACGGCGTGGTACCTGGCTTCCTGAGCCGCCAGGACACACCGCATGTTGCGCTGATAGGCTGACGCCATGCTCGGCAAGCCGAAGGGCATGTGAACATAGTTGTGTGGCAGACCCTCGCAACGGTCCACACGCGCAGGCCAGAAACGCTCCTGAGATGCGGCCCTGTTGAGCCCTGGGATGTCGATGCAGACACGCAGCCCAGCATCCTCGCCTGGATGGGGAGATGCGCCTCGTGAGCGGCTGTCGCCGCGCACGGCTCTTGCGTCTTGCAGTTCCTGAGTGGTCTTGGTGATAAACTCCTGAGTGGTGGGCACTCCTTGCCCTGTGTTCTCCTGAGGGAAACGTGCCGCGAAGCACGCCTCCAAGTGGTGCCCAAGCGCCTCCCTCGTGAGGTTGGCAAGGTCTGAGGCCCTCCAGAAGAGAGCCCCTGAGCCCTGCCCGAGGAGGGCGCTGGGCGCGCCTTCCTATGCGACAGAGGGAGGCGCCCTGGAGCGGGCGCTAATCCTGACGAGGCTCCAGCTGCGTCGCTGCCCTCCTGAGATCCTGCTCGGCGCAGCTTCTTCTTCTGGGGGTGGCCTCCGGAGGGCCCTCACTCCTGCTATCGGGGTCGTTGATTGTTGCAGCTTGGAAGGCGCGCTCGAGGGAGCACACCGCATCTCTCTCTTCACATGGGACCGTGATGATTCCACCGCTTCCTGGCATCTTGAGGACGTTGTAGCCGTGATGGGTGACCGCCATGAACTTGGCCAGGGCCGTATACCCGAGGATGGCATTGTACGGCAGGCGGATGTGAGCGACATCGAAGTCGATGAGCTCGGTGAGGTAGTTCTTGCGCTCTCCGAAGGTGACAGGCAGGCGGACCTGCCCTATCGGTGTGGTGGAACCGTCGGTCACTCCTGAGAAAGGCTTGGTAGGCTGAAGCTGGTCATATGGCACTTGGAGGTTGTCGAACGTGTCGACGGACAGGACGTTGAGCCCTGCGCCGCCATCGATGAGGGTCTTGGTAACTTGCACATTGCTGATGACTAGGGAGCACAGCATCGGGAGGGCGCCAGCGGTGGCTGCGCACTTGAGCTGATCTGCCGAGTTGAATGTGATGGCGCATTGGGACCACTTGAGCGGGCGCGTGGCCTCGAGCCTGGGGAGCATCGCGTTCACTTCGCGAGCGAACTGTTTGAAGATGCATTGAGAAGATGGGGCTTGCGCGCCGCCCAAGATGCAGGCGATTGTACGCGGCTCCTGGAAGCCCCCAGCCCCCTCGTCCTGATGGTGATCGTCGTTCCTTCTTGGTGGCGGCAGCGGGGGAAGACCGGCGTTGCCCTGGGAGCGATCCTCACGAGGCTGGTCTCTCCAGGCGCCCTCGCGAGGATGGTCCTGCCAACAGTCCTCACGAGGCCTGTCGCGCCACTCTTGGCGCGGGCCACGGTCGTCCCAGCGTCCGCTTCCACGTCCTCCTCCATGGCCGTAGCCCCGGTCGCTGCGCTCGGGGCGTCGACCGAAACGTCCTTCGCGAATGGCTCTGAGCTCTTGATAGTCACTGGTGTCGTGGGTGTTCAGGTTGTGGAAGGCATAGAACGGTCGGCTGTTCTTGGACGACTCGGGCTGATCTCTGCCCCGCTTGGTGTCGGGCTCCGCTGCTAGCACTGCCGCTTCCTTGCACTTCATGTCCTTGGCCTTGGCCTTCTTCTCTTCTGTGCCCGCGGCCGGCAGCTCGAGGAGGGAGAGGCGCCCCTCCTCAGCTCTTGCACACTTGGTCACCAGGTTGAACAGTTCCTGAGACGTGCACAGCTCCTCATGGATAGCGAGCTCTTCCTTCATATTGACGTCACGAACGCCGTCTGAGAACGCGGAGATGATGGCCTCGTCCGTGACCTTGGGGATCTTGAGGCGAGTGTTGTTGAAGCGCTGGATGTACTTCTGGAGGGTATCTCCTGGCTGTTGCTTGATGCGACGCAGGTCACCCGCGGCCGGCGGGCGTTCGCGAGTGCCCTGGAAGTTGGCGACGAAGCGGTCGCGCATCTCGTCCCAGGAGGAGATCGAGCTGTGCTGCAGGTTCAGGAGCCAGGAGCGGGCTCCATCCTTGAGAGCCATGGGAAACCAGTTCGCCATGACCTTCTCATCGCCGTTGGCAGCCTCGATGCTCAGCTCGTAGAGCTGCAGGAACTCCGCGGGGTCAGTGGTGCCGTTGTAGCGAGGAGGCAGATTCGGCTTGAACTTGCCTGGCCAAGCGACGCTAGGCAGCTCGGGGGTGAAGGCGCGGCAGCCGGCCGTGGTTGCCGGGGCCCGCCTCGGAGGTGGAGCTTGGTCTTGATGAGGTTCGCGCGGCGCCGCTGCAGGCGCCGCGCGGTCTTGACGAGGCGGCGCGGGGAGCGCAGGTGCAGCTTCTCGCGGCCGAGGGATTTCTTGGTAGCTTCTCTCTTCGCGCGCGGGCGCCGCACATGGCGGATCACGCCGTGGGACCGCGCGCCTTGGCGCCAAGGCGCAGTCTTGGGGCAAAGGTGGTGGGGGCGCGCCACGAGCCACGTCACCTGTGGCTGGCGGAGGGTGAGGCAGAGAGGGGGACGGCGTCTGGGATCCCCCTGCGGCACGGACGAGCTCGGCGACGCGGTCGAGCCACTCCTCGTAGAGGTCGTCAACCGGGCAGTAGCGCAGGAGCTCGTTTGCGGCGAGGAGTGCGGCCCGCGCCTCCATGGGAGCGTGGTGTGCGTGAGACAAAGAACCGGCCGGGGTCAACGACGGAGTGGCGGTGCGGCCGCCCTGCCGCACCGATGGATGCAGCGAGGATGCTTGCTGCTTGTTCCCTGACGGGCCAGTGGCGGCGTTGGCGGCGGGAGACGGAGAACGACGAGGTGGCCCACCAACGGGAGCCGTCTGAGCAACGCGGGCGGTGAGGGCAGCCCGACGCTCAGCCCGAGCGCGGCGAGCGTCCGCCATGGAGACGACGGAGCGACGGAGTGATGAATTGATGGAAGGGAAGCTATGGCGCACCCCTACCTGGCGCGCCAAATGTCGGATGTGGGGTTCTGGCAAACCCTTAAGGTTCGAACTCTGGGGTGCGCGCGAAGTCTTTCCCTCCTACCGATCCACGCCCTAGCTCGCTAAGATCTCGCGGACGAACTCGGCGAACTCGCAACAGGAAGACACGAGGTTTATACTGGTTCGGGCCACCGTTGTGGTGTAATACCCTACTCCAGTGTGGTGGTGGTGGATTGCCTCTTTGGCTGATGATGAACAGTACAAGGGGAAGAACAGCCTCCTGAGGTTGAGGTGTTCTTGTGTTTGCCGAACTTGTGTGAGTGAGGACTCGATTGCCCCTACTGTGGTAGCTAGCTCTACTTATATGGGCCCTGGTCCTCTTCCCAAATGTTGAGCGGGAAGGGAGCCAACAACGGCGGGCAAATTTGAAGGGGGACAGCCAGTACAAGCTATCCTGACAAAAGTGGTCTTCGCCTGCGAAAAGGTCTGGTGGTGACGTCGTCTTGGGCTCCACGATGACCTCCGTCCTGCCGTCTTTCTGGTCTTGGTCTCGTTGCACCGATATGGCAACCTTTGCCTGATGCCTCGGTACTCCTCGCATGCGCTGGCCTCCTTAGCACCGAAGAGGAACCAAGGATGCTGTGCGCGCTAGCGCCCGCCTGGTGCCGATCGTCATGGCTCATGTCACGAGAGCCTCGTGAGGTTTGCCCCGCCTTGATATCTCCGCTCCTCGTGAGCCCGCCTGGCTAGGCCACTCCTGAGGAGGTCTTGCATCGTCCACTTCGCGAGGCTTGGCCCCTTGCAAGGGTCTTGAATGCCTTGTTGATGAAGATGGTCCGTATGGCCTGCTGGCTCAGCCACGCCGTGGGCCGCAGGCACGCAAGTCTGGGGACCCGCGTTCCCAGAACGCCGACAGAAGTTCAAGGGAAAGCCTAAAGGGCCATGGATCCCCAAAAAAGTGAAAGATCAAGCGGGAAACGCTGTTCTTGATTTGCTGTGTCACATACACACCAAAAAAGATGAAGAGGGTAACCTGATTTACCCCAAGCATACCACTCGACAGTGTCGACTCCTGCTTCAGAGTTTTCGAGAGGGTCAGCCCAATGAGAAAGAGAAGGAATCTGATAAGGAAGAGGATAAAGAGGAAGATGATGGTTACCCCAATGTCAATACTACTTTAGTGATTTTTGCTGACATCAAGAGCAAAAGTCGACTGAAAGTTATCAATAGAGAAGTGAACATGGTTGCTCCGGCAACTACGACGTATTTGAAATGGTCAAAAACTCCCATTACCTTTGACCAGTCCGATCATCCAGCGCATGTTGGTACCCCTGGGCGGCAAGCGCTAGTGGTCGACCCAGTCGTTGGGGGCACCCGACTAACCAAGGTTCTGATGAATGGTGGCAGTGGTATGAACATTCTGTATGCTGAGACCCTCCGAGGGATGGGCATCCCGATGTCCAAGCTCAGTGAGAGCAACATGCGATTCCACAAAGTCACCCCTGGAAAGAAGCAGATTCACTCAGTCAGATCACTCTTGATGTGGTTTTCGGTGATTCAAAGAATTACCGCAAGGAAAAGTTGACGCTTGAGGTGGTGGATTTTCACAGTGCCTACCATGCTATTCTGGGCAGGCCTGCATACGCTTGTTTCATGGCTCGACCATGTTACGTATACCTTAAGTTGAAGATTCCTGGTCCCAGAGGCATGATCACAGTCACAGAGAATCGGCAAAGCGTAGAAGAGTGCCTCCAGAAGGGCTCAAAGATTGTTGATGAACATATGGCAGCAATAGAAATGGAAGAATACAACAAGAATGCAGATCTGAGTGATTTGTTGCGAGCTAAGAAGCCTGCTTCAGAGTCCGCATTTCAGTCGGCCGGTGAAACAAAGCCTGTTCATATTCACCCGGCTGATCCCAATACTGCTCCGACCCACATCTCAACAACACCCGACGACAAATAGGAAAACGCGCTCATCCATTTCCTCCGTGAGAACTGGGACATCTTCGCATGGAAACCATCTGACATGCCGGGTGTACCCAGGGGACTGGCTGAGCACCGTTTGCACGTCGACCCAAAAGCAAAACCCGTAAAAGAGCATCTCCGTCGGTCCGCCGTGGAGAAGAGGAAGGCAATTGGCGAGGAGGTAGCTCGGCTTCTGGCAGCTGAGTTCATCCGTGAGAAATTCCACTCCGAGTGGCTTGCCAATGTTGTCATGGTCCCCAAGAAAGATGATTCACTTCGTATGTGTATCAATTTCAAGCACATCAATCGGGCCTGCCCGAAAGATCACTTCCCTCTCCCCCGCATCAACCAGATTGTCGACTCAACTGTGGGATGCGAGCGTTTGTCCTTTTTGGATGCGTATTCCGGGTACCATCAGATCCGACTATATGGGCCCGATGAAATAAAAAAAACCTTCATCACCCCATTCGGGTGTTTTTGCTATGTTACCATGCCCTTTGGACTCAAGAATGCTGGCGCCACATTCATGCGCATGATTCAGAAGTGCCTGCTCACTCAAATCAGTCACAACATAGAAGCATACATGGATGATATCGTGGTCAAGTCACATAAAGGTTCCGACCTATTGACTGACCTCGCTAAAACCTTTGCCAACTTAAGAAGATATGATATCAAGCTTAATCCGTCAAAGTGCACATTCGGAGTCCCAGGCGGAAAGTTACTTGGTTTCCTCGTTTCCGAACAAGGGATCGATGCAAACCCAAAAATGGTTGGAGCAATTCTATGAATGAAACACCCCGTGCGTGTGCACGATGTTCAGAAGCTTACTGGTTGTTTGGCTGCATTGAGCCGATTCATCTCTCGTCTTGGTGAAAAGGCATTGCCTCTTTACCAACTGATGAAGAAGTCTGATAAGTTTGAATGGACTCATGAAGCCGAAGCAGCGTTTGTAGAGCTCAAAGCCCTGCTTTCCACCCAGCCGGTGCTTGCTGTCCCAATCAGCAAAGAGCCTCTACTGCTATATATCACAACCACTGGACAAGTTGTCAGCACAGTGGTCATAGTCGAGCGGGAAGAAGGCAAAGCCTACAAAGTTCAACGCCCAGTGTACTATATTTCTGAAGTTTTGACTCCGTCCAAGCAAAGGTATCCGCATTACCAGAAGCTTGTCTATGGGATTTATTTGACCACGAAGAAAGTTGCACATTGCTTCGCAGACCACTCGGTTTCAGTCGTCAGCGACACTCCATTATCAGAAATACTGAACAATCGGGACGCAACTGGCCGAGTAGCCAAGTGGGCGATTGAACTCCTTCCTCTGGATATCAAGTTCGAAGCAAAGAAAGCAATCAAGTCTCAAGCAATAGCAGATTTCCTTGCCGAGTGGATTGAACAGCAGCAACCGACTCAGATTCACTCGGAACATTGGACTATGTTCTTTGATGGGTCCAAGATGTTGAATGGTTCTGGTGCTGGAGTGGTCCTGGTATCCCTAGGAGGTGATAAGCTCAGTTATGTCCTCCAGATTCACTTTGATTCTTCAAACAATGAAGCTGAGTATGAGGCACTCCTGAATGGGTTGCGTATGGCCATCTCACTCGGCGTCCGTCGCCTGATGGTCTATGGTGACTCAGACTTGGTGGTCAATTAGGTGATGAAGGAATGGGATATCAGGAGCCCAGCTATGACTGGTTATTGCAATGCAGTGAGAAAACTAGAAAAGAAGTTTGAAGGGTTGGAGCTCCACCACATACCCCGACTGAAGAATCAAGCATTCGATGATCTGGCGAAGATAGGTTCCACTCGGAAACCCATTCCCAATAATGTGTTATTGGAGCATCTCCACACCCCGTCAGTTCAAGAAGATCCCTTTACAGAGGAGCCCCTGCAACTGATAAGCTCAGCCAATCCGACTGAGATTGAAGTCCCAGCTGTAGTCGACTTGATCATGGAGGTTTTAGTGATCACCCCCGACTGGACGATGCCATATATTGCATACCTGCTCAGGCAGGAGCTCCCAGAGGATGAAGATGAGGCCCGCCAGATCGTCCGCAGATCCAAAGCCTTCACAGTGATAAGTGGACAGCTTTACAGAGAAAGTGTTACCGGAGTTGCTCAGCGTTGCATCTCTCCAGAAGAAGGTCGGCTGATCCTAAATGAGATTCACTCGGGGACCTGTGGTCACCATGCGTCCTCTCGGACCATCGTGTCCAAAGCATACCGAGCGGGATTGTACTGGCCGCGTGCAAGTGAGATGGCTAAAGATATAGTCGACAAGTGCGAAGGCTGCCAGTTTTACTCAAACATGTCTCACAAGCCTTCATCCGCCTTGATGACAATTCCACTCATATGGCCTTTTGCAGTTTGGGGATTGGACATGGTTGGACCTTTCAGGACCGGCAGAATCGGCTTCACTCATTTACTCATAGCAGTCAACAAGTTCACCAAATGGATCAAAGCCAAGCCTATCAAGAAGCTTGACTCAAGCACTGCCATTAGTTTCATCAGAGAGCCGATATTCCCTTATGGAGTCCCTCACAGCATTATCACAGATAACGTATCCAACTTTGATTCTAATGAGTTCAGAGCATTCTGCGCTTCCCAAGGCACTCGAGTCGACTACGCATCCATTGCGCATCCACAGTCGAATGGGCAGGCAGAAAGAGCGAATGGCATGATCCTTCAAGGGCTGAAACCTCAATTGATGTGCGACCTCAAGCACGCAGCTGGAGCTTGGGTGACTGAGTTGCCATCTATCCTATGGGGATTGAGGACGACTCCCAATCGGTCGACTGGTCGAACCCCTTTCTTAATGGTATATGGTGCTGAAGCTGTTCTTTCGAGTGATTTGCTGCACAATGCCCCCCGAGTGGAACTCTTCTCAGAAGCTGAAGCTGAACAGGCATGCCAGGACGTAGTTGATCTCCTAGAGGAAGAACGAGAGATGGCTCTGATCCGGTCGACCATCTATCAACAAGACTTGCGTCGATTCCATGCCCGAAATATCAAAGGTCGAGCATTTCAAGAAGGAGACCTTGTGCTCCGAGTGCACCAGAAACGGCCTCACAAGCTCGCTCCGGCCTGGGAAGGCCCCTTCATTATCACCAAGGTGCTCCACAACGGGGCGTATCACCTTTACAACGTAGCCAAGAAAGAAGACGAGCCACGCTCGTGGAACGCGGATCTGCTCCACCATTTTTATACCTAAACACTCGGATCCATGAGTTGTAGTAAGAATCCTTCAGTTTGCTTATCAAAGACATGATTTTTTGTAGTATCTTAATGATTGTTTTCACATAAGCACGTGTGTTCAAATCCCCCAGTGGGTGGCTTAGACGCGAATCCGATTCGCCTAAGTTTCAAAAAAAACACTCCGAGTGAAGAGCAACCCTCTCACTCGGGGGCTTAGACGCGAACCCGATTCGCCTAAGTTTCAAAAAATACTCCGAGTGAAGAGCAACCCTCTCACTCGAGGGCTTAGCTGCGAACCTGATTCGCCTAAGTTTCAAAAAATACTATGAGTGAAGAGCAACCCTCTCACTCGGGGGCTTGGCTGCGATCCCGTACTCGCCTAATTTACAAAATATACTCCGAGTGAAGAGCAACCCTCTCATTCGGGGGCTTAGCTGCGAACCCGATTCGTCTAAGTTTCGAAAAATACTCCGTGTGAAGAGCAATCCTCTCACTCGGGGGCTTAGCTGCGATCCCGTACTTGCCTAAGTTACAAAATATACTCCAAGTAAAGAGCAACCCTCTCACTCGGGGGCTTAGCTGCGATCTCGTACTCGCCTAAGTTACAAAATATACTCCGAGTGAAGAGCAACCCTCTCACTCGGGGGCTTAGCTGCGATCCTGTACTCGCCTAAGTTACAAAACATACTCCGAGTGAAGAGCAACCCTATCACTCATGGGCTTAGCTGTGATCTGGTACTCGCCTAAGTTACAAAACATACTCCGAGTGAAGAGCAGCCCTCTCACTCGGGGGCTTAGCTGCGATCCCGTACTCGCTTGAGTTGCAAAACATATTACGGGTGAAGAGCAATCCTCTCACTCGAAAACTTGGCCGCGTACTCTGAGTTGTGCCACAAGTACAATGTATGGTTGCACTCTGAGCTGCGCCACAAGTACAATGTATGGTTTCACTCTGAGCTGCACCACAAGTACAACGTATGATTTCACTCTGAGCTGCGCCACAAGTACAACGTCTTGTTGCACTCTGAGCTGCACCACAAGTACAATGTCTATCCGAGTGGAGAGCAATCCACTCACTCGGAGATTCAATTGCGATCCTAGATTCGCTGAAATCAAGAAATCAGAAGGCAATACAGACAAAGCGACTACATCCAAATAAAGCAACCAAGTTCGGATAAATCCATGAAGGTTCAGAACCACCAGCGGAAGTACTCGGGCGTCAAGCCCGAAAGATTTTAACGATTACAAAATCACTCGGCATTCCGAGGCAAATGAGGGTAAAGTTATCAAGTTTTTCACTCGGCAGGAGAAGGACTTGGTGGCTCGACGAAACTGTCTAGGTCGATGCCATCTGCAATGCGAGTAGCCGCATCGATGAAGGTCTCCATGAAGGATTGGAAGTGAAGCTTCTTGGTGTTGGCAACCTTAAGAGTTGCCAGCTTCTCTTCTTTCACTTCCTTGCAATGGACGCGGACAAGTGATAAAGCGACGTCAGCACTGCAGCAGGCAGTTGACTTCTTCCACGCCTGCACTCGGTCAGGGATGCTGTTGAGTCGAGTCATCAGAGACTCGAGATCGTTCAGAAGCATACCCTCTGGCCATTGCTCTTTGTCGATCTTGGATAATGCGACTTTCAGTCGCGTAATGTAATCCAAGACACTGGCAAGGCGAGATTCCAGTCGCAGCACGTTCATCGCGGCTTCATCCTTGACGGGGGAGTTGATGGGATCCAGACTCGTCTCAATCCGCCCAGTTTCTTGCTCGAAGTTTTGACAGAATTCTGCACGCATAGAAAAAATAATGAATCGGCAGTTGCATGATGAAGAAGGTTTTTACAAATCAGTTGGACAAGGGAAAGTACCTTCAAGCATAAGGAACATCTTCTTGGCAAGGCCTCCTAGATAAGTCTCCAGTTCGTCTCTCTTTCGAGTGAGAACTTCGACTTTGTCGGTCAAAGCCACCTTCTCTTCCTTCAGTTGCACAACTTCTTTATTCGCTTCGTCAACGGAAGTTTTAACTTGGTGTTCTCTTCTTCCAACTTGCCGACTGAAGCCAGCTTCTTATCAGCAAGTTCAGTCCTCTCTCGCGCCGTCTTCTATGCCGCTGCAAGGTCGAGGTCCTTCTGCTCCAAAGCCTGCTTCATTTTGTCTAAAGAAATAACATTCTTCAGACGAGCTTGGAGTTGTCGGTTTTCACTACGCACATCTGTTCGAGTGGAGCCACTCCGTTCAAAAGACGAAAAGAAAAGATGGCAAGGCGAATAGTTGACAAATTATTACCTCCCATGCCAGCCGCTTCATGCTTAGCCTTCTGCAAATTCTCCTTGGCCAGCTCCAGGTCGAGATTGAGTTGGATCTGCTTCCTCTCCAGATCAGCAAACTTGGTTCCAAGATCACATGATTTCTGCAGTGAACAACAAGACAAGTCAATCGACCGAAACAAGGATCACTCACTTCTGAGTGATAAGATGCAAAGATCAGATTATTATGGCAAAAAGAGTTTTAAGACTACTTCCGAATCAAACATTCAACAGTAGTCTCGGGGACTACACCCAGTGGGTGCACTTGGTGTGCCCCCACTGGTTCGATTTCCCACTCGACATGGTCCACCCAGTACGAGTGGAAGGAGTTAAAAATGACAATATTTGTTCTCAGACCACCGCCGACTGCCCGTAGTCGACCGCGGTCTCGGGGACTACACCCAGTGGGTGCACTTGGCGTACGCCACTGGTTCGGTTCCCACTCGGCACAGCCGGTCTATACCGAGTGGAAGTACTACAAACAAACATTTCGCAAATACCCCCGTCGAATCAAACATTCGACGACGGTCTCGGGGACTACACCCAGTGGGTGCACTCTGCGTGCCCCCACTGGTTCAAGAGTTCACTCGACGCGACCTGGTCGACTCAAGTGAAAGAGCTACAAAGCAAAAGAGAAACACCCAGTGGGTGTATAAATTAAAGGTGCAAACTTATGATAGACGCACATAAGGTTCCAAAATGCTCATCCACGGACATCTTACGAATAATAAAGCAGCAATTATCAAGTAGCATATCCTAACAGAGCAAAGATCAAGCTGAAAGCTGACTCGGAAATCAACTTACAATCCCACTTACTCGGACGTTGGCTTGAAGGGCAGAGCTGGCATCATAGGCGGCCTTGCTGGTCTCGTACACCACCTTCATTCGGTCCATCATTAAGCCTGCTTGGATCATGGCTTCCTTGGCAGCACCTACCTGGTCCTCCAGGACATGAAGAGTGGCAAAAAGAGGTGTTGGTGGAACAGACGAGGTAGCTGGAGGAACTGAAGCTTGAAGTTGCACAGTCGGAGCAGAGGCCTGAACAGTCGACGCCGAAGGCTGGACAGTCGACACGGGATCAGCAAAAGAAACAGAAGTCCGAACTGGATCACCAAGTTGCTGAATGACTGGGTCTGATGCTGATGTCGAGTGAGACACTTTGCTAGCAGGCGCCTTCTTGCCCAGAGTCATGCCTCTTCTCCCTGTGTTCCTTTGGGCCACTTCTTCATGGTCATCATCGTCTGGAAGTTCAATAACATTGGTGGCACTACAAAACACTCGACCATGAGAATTCAGTCGACCGTCAGAACAATTGGCAAAATAAGAGCATGGTTGTGAAGCTGTACCTGCCCGAGAAGTGGTTGCGTCTGCGGTTTCCGCATCATCCTGCTCCTTGTCAATATCCATGGACGTCCCAGAAGTAGCAACACTGAAAGCTCTAAAACTCACTCGGTCAAGCAAGCGAATGAGTCGACAATAACATAGAAGACAAAGAGAAGAAACATAACGCTTACGCGGAGGCAACAGGAACATCCACCTTGATCTTGGGCACGGCCTTCCGGGGCTTTGTGGGAACAACCTTGGGCTGTTTCGCAGCCTTCTCTGTTGGCTCAGGGGTCGACGTCCGAGTGCGCTTCGGAGCTTGCGTACTTGGCAGAGCCGCCTTGCCACGCCCACCCACAGGATCCTGCGACTGCTTGGAACGCCTCTCAAAGCGAGGCGGCGAGTCGACCTCCTCACTGCTACTTGAATCCTCACTATCTTCATCACTTCCGTCGTCAGATTTCCAGTCGGCACTACCGCCATCGCTCTCCACTCCCTCCTGGACCTGCTCCCCATTTGGCATCGAGTACATCTCAGTATAAATCTGCAAGACATGAGTTAAACAAGCATCAGTCGGATTCAAGAGCAATTGCAGATCAAAATAAGAAAACACTCGGTAACGAGGACCTGCCCTTTTCTGGCTCATGGTCGGCGTAGAATGGCAGAACTCTCCTGGACCCCCTAGGGTTATCTTTGTTCCCCATTATGCTCCACAGCCACTGTGCCACCGTCTCCTCGGCAACCTCCTCCGGGTGGACCCGAGCGGTGTCGTCAGTGCCCGAGTACATCCACATCGGATGATTGCGGGCCTGGAGAGGCTGGATGCATCGACCGAGGAACACTTCCAACAAATCCATGCCAATCACACCCTCCCGGACTAAGTTAACGACCTGGTCGACTAAAAGAGACACCTCGCCTTTCTCCTCTGGGGTTACAGTCAATGAAGAAGGTTAGCGAAGTCGCTCCATGGTGAAAGGGGGGAGACCGGTCGAGTGACCAGGAGTCGGAACGTCATGGCAGTAGAACCAGGTCGATTGCCATCCCCTGACTGACTCAGGAAGGTTCATAGGAGGAAAAGTGCTTCTACCCCTCGCCTGAATCCCTAAACCCCCACACATTTGGAATACGTGCGTCTTTTCGTCGGTCGGATTTCCTTTCTTCACAGTTTGGGAACGGCAGGTGAAGATGTGTTTGAATAGGCCCCAGTGTGGTTGGCAGCCCAGGAAGTTTTCGCACAATGAGATGTGCGCATCAAGGTATGTGATTGTGTTGGGGGAAGTGGGGAATCTGCGCACCGAAAAAGTTCAAGAAACCCCGAAAGAACGGATGCGGGGGAAGAGAAAAACCTCGGCCAACATGGGTGGTGAGGAGGACACGCTCACCCTCGCGTGGCTGGGGCTGTGATTCCCCCTCCGGCAGCCTCCAAGATTTATCAGCAATCATGCCGTCCGCGGCGAGCCTCTCCAGATCCTCCTGCTCGATGGTGGAGCGGATCTAGTCCCCCTGGAATCATCCAGGCGGCAGATCGGACCGCGACGACGACCCTTGAGCCGTCTTCTTGCCCTTCGTCACCGTCGTCGCCTTCTTCGAGCGCTCCAGGGCCACCGTCTTATCCTTCACCATGGCGGCGGAGTGCGCACGGGCCGGGCGGAGGCGTCGAGAGCAGAGGAGGACGCAGTGGAGAAACAGGGGAGAAAGAGATCGAATGAGGCGCACTGTGCATTGCATCGGCCCGAGCGCTATTTATGAGGCCACTTCCGAGTGGCTCACATGTGGGCCTGAGTAATCATATCCTACAACAGCCACTCGCCCGATACGTGGCGAAAAAGGCGGCACGAGGATCGAGGCGTCCCTGTCTTCTCGCCCCGATTACTACGGCACGCCCCGTCCCGCACGCTTCTCCAAAATTTTCGAATCCCGTGAGATCCGGGAACCGCAGGGCAATCAATCGCACAGAAGATTTCATATGCTAATTCACTCGAAGAGGACCATCATAATTCACTCGACAACCTCTGAATTGATCAAGGCGACTGAATCGAGGTTGAAGCTTCAGCATGATTTTCAGACTCAAGTGAAATGCCTCTGAGGCATGGAATCGAGTTGGAACTAGCTTCAATCCTTCTCCACTCGGACCTCAATCCATTCGGGGGCTAATGACGATGACATGTACCTAGGGTAGGGTCATAGGCCAAACCTAGGCGCCCTACCCAAGGACACTACCCTAGAGTCAATAACATTCAATGTACAACAGAAGATACCGACTGAAAACACCTTGGAGTACGATCCACTCGACCAGCTATCTCACTCAGATATCCCAATTCCATTCGACCAAGATAGAGTCGCTCGACCATACGAAGAATCGCTCGGAGTACAGAAGATCTAAAGCCACCCAGGATGGCTTCGGTCAGGCGTTCACTCTGTAGTCTTAAAGGTCATTTATAGTCATTCATAGCTAGCGTTACCAGTAACGCCCCTGCCTTAACTCACATTGAACCCTGTGTAACTAAGGGCTGGAGGGGTCTGGCGCACTCTATATAAGCCACCCCCCTCCTCTGGCACAAGGGTTCGCACCCCCTGTAACTCGCAAGCATAATCTAGTCGACAAGCCTCCGGGCACCGAGACGTAGGGCTGTTGCTTCATCCGAGAAGGGCCTGAACTCGTAAACCTTGCGTGCACAACCTCATCGTAGCTAGGTCCTTGCCTCCTCCTACATACCCCCTATTCTTACTGTCAGACTTCCTCCCACGACACTACCCATATGAGCAAGATCAAGAACCCACTCTCGTGAACCGCCCGTTCTGGAACCGATTTCAGTGGGTTGTCTTCTTTGATGTGCTCAAGGCAAAGAAGAATCTCTATGTTTGTGTCCACTCCATTGACATTGCCCATCTGGAGAAGGATCGTGCCTATTTTGGCGAGGCACTGATATGTTCTCAGTTGAACATTCTCAAGCTCATTCAGTTCAACAAGGACTTTGATGCAGAGATGGTGGGTCAGTTTTTTGCCACAGTCCACCTTGGCACTGACGAGGAAAGGACTTTGACTTGGATGACAAATGGCAGACTTCTCTCAGTCAAATGGAAGGCGTTCATGGAACTGTTGGAGATTCAAGATCAAGCACTTGACAACCCGGTTGGCTTCCGCCCTCACAAGAATGCAACTTCCACTCACAAGCAAGCTCTCTGGCCCTACTGCTCAGTGAAGGTTAACCCCGAGACGAAGAAGAAGACTTATGAGCTACTCCTATTCTGGACATTCTTCACCACATCTTTAGGGAGCTCTTTTCCCTCGCATTGGGAATTTGGATATGGTTCACTCATTCCTCGTGGATATGTTACTGTTTTGCCAACATGAGAAGGATAGTAACACGGGAGATTCCTTGGATATTTCTCATGTCATGTGGTCAGAGCTGCTCTCCGTCGTCTCTGAGCGCAAGTGCCCCATCTATGCCCCTTAAATTATGTTACTCATTGAGAAGGCATGGAGGCACACTTATCCTAATGTCATGCTGGAAACCAATGAGTTGGTCTCTCACCCAGTTAAGCGTCTGAGGCAGAAGGAGCACTGGGGCACTCCTATTCCAGGGTATGGGATTCCGTCAGGTGCTAACAAGGTTGAGGCGGAGGCTGATGATGGTGAGGATTATGAGCCTACTGGTGTGGAGCCCACATGGGCAAAGAAGCTCAAGTGCAAGATGAAGAAGATGTTCTGCATGGAGTCTCACGGGCAGTATTTGGCCCATGTGGCCGAGAAGAAGTCACGCAGCCGTCACAAGGTCCTGATGCGCCACCTGGGTGCATAGATTGCTAGTGGTTCAGAGGACAAGGTCACTGACGAGGAGGAGTGGGTCTCTCGGCACTTCCCATGGACAGATTCAGACACTGAGCAGCCGTCCGCCGATGACGGAGGCGCGGGCGATCACGGGGGGATGTGATGGTGGGGATCTTCTGCTGTGCTATCACCTGTGACCGTAGCAACATTCTTTGCCCTTTTTGGTGTCTCAATGCCAAAGGGGGAGAGATTTTAGGGATTTGCCGAGTTGCTAGTGTGTTTTATTTGCCGTGTCTTTCTCTCTTGCAAACTCTTGTGTCTTGTGTCGCTTGCTTTGGTTTGGTTTGTGTCTGTGAGACCTGGTTACCTTGTCATATGGTGTGAGACATATGCTATCCTATCCTTTATTATCTAATGTATGTCTAGTATTCTAGTAGTTTGTGAGTTGCATGCTTAACTTGATACTATTATGCTCACTTACTATTCCTTGCATCCTAGCTTTTATGTATCTTATTTAAGATGCAAGTGTTATCAGACTATAAAATATAGGGGGAGTGTTGATCCTAATGTGTGTACTTTGCATTCCAAAGGCACTCCTAATTAAGTCCACACATCTAGGGGGAGCCCGTCTATATTTTGTAGTCTCTGGGGTTTGCTTATTATCTTGTTTTATCTCTATGCAAATCTCGTGTTGTCATCAATCCACCAAAAGGGGGGAGATTGTTAGGGCATGTCTCTCTCTAAGTGGTTTTGGTGATTGATGACAATGCTTTTGCGGACTAATCATGTGCATTGAGCTTTCAGATATTTATTCATTGGCACGAGACGATTCATTTCCCCTCGGAGCTCAAAGTGAAGACGGTGTAGTCTCTTTCGTTTCAGTTTTGGTGGTCTTGAGTCGTAGGAGACGCCGTACTATCAAGAGGGGGTCCGTATCGGAAAGGCTAGGGTGGAATCAACACGTACACATCCTTCTTGCACCCCCAGCTCCTTTCCCCTTCTTGGAGTTTGTCGTTATCTCGGAAGTGGGTCTTGAGAGGAGCCAGCAGTAGTACCGCCGTGTCGGTGCAACAAACCCTGGGCCTGTTGCCCAGACTGTGCACAGGCCCAATGACAAGATTACAACACCAAGATCAGGCCAAGCACGAGGGATCAATTCTTTGAAGGATCCAAGTACAGATCAAGAAGACCAAGATGAGCCATAGAAGCAAGATATCACTAAGGGAAGAACCTCCCTTGCCGGGCAGGCGAGCCTGGCAAGGTTAGGGGTTTGCCCCGGAAGCAAGCTTCCGGATCACCCCAGCAGGCCTGCCGGGGCTTGCGGAGGCAAGCCACTCCACCGCTCCACCTCACAAGCGACGCAAGTCATCGATCAGTGCGGTGTCAAGCCCCAAAGTGACTAAGTGGCTGCTTCTTGCCACATGGCAGCCACTTCCTACAGCAAACACCTCCATATGACACCTGTCCTGAGACGTGTCAAGGAAGCAGGCGCGAAGCTGGCAAAACAGCCCGGCAAGGGTTGCCGGGCACGCTGTGATGTGACACTCAACGTAGCATTTAATGCGCTCTGTGAGCCTACATAGTTAGGTATGATAGCACTGCTTGCTAACTAATCAGTATGTGAAGACTGATTTGCCACTGTGGTGACCCCTTGATCTATAAAAGGAGGCCCATGGCAACCGTAGAAAGGATTTGAACCCTCCCACATTCATACGCGTGTAGCCACTCTCGCCCCGAGGCAACCCTATCGGGCAAGTGTGCGGCGTTCACCACCATTATCCACCATCAATCCACCAAAGCAGGAGTAGGCTTTTACGCCTCGCGGCAGCCCGAACCTGGGTAAAATTGCCCGTGTGATCTCTGTCTTGCTATGTAACGCTTCTCTGCTCTTTGTGCAACATGCTCATCCCCCCGCCGAACCAAAAGGGGCTCATTGCCCCATAGGTGGCCGTGGTTCCCACGACATCTTTGGTGCGCCAGGTAGGGGGATCACTTGCGTGAACCCGAGAGCGTCAGCAGCACGTCATCTTCATCGCCATTCTCGTCATCAGCGGCGTCATCAACTATGGTGCCCAAGAAGAAGCCCAGAGCTGCAAATCACCCATCCACCTCGAAGGCTCCGCCGCCCGCGACCGCCGACGTCGCGAGGAATGCGGTGGCGCATGAGGGTGTGGACGCAGCAGGGGACGTGGTCAGCACAGGCGGCATTGTCACCACCTCCCCCACGGCCGAAGCAGGAGCGGGAGGCACCGGGGAAGGACAGCATCAGCAACATCCCATCGGCCATGCTCCATGAGGTACAGATGGAGAGATTATTCCGTCTGCACCCCTTCTCTTGGCCGAAGGGCACAACCGTAGTGGTGGTGCTCGTTCTGGGGCGAATCGCAGCCCTCCGCCTGCCCCCGCTGCGGGCACGACCGCAGGGCACGCGCCACCCCCAGAACGGGTTGACCCAGCTACTATGCCCAATGGAGCCGCTGGCCTTGAAGCGCCTCCACCTCGTCACCACGCCATCCAAGCGGCTGGTTCGCAACAACGAGGGCACGGCGCGGTCGCCACCGGCGCCATCAGGAGGCAAGCGACACTGCGATCTACATCGTCATCACCTATGCCAAGAACTGCCTCAGAGGCCATGGCGCGGGCCCAACTTCTGTTGAGATTTGCGTTGGTAGCCGATCAGATGGATGAGTGGCAAGCCACCATCCAAAGGTTGATTGGTTTCGTCGAGGCGAGAGGATCACAGCGAGCTGGCCCGCCACAGCCTCCCTAGGCAACGACAATGGCTCGTGCTGCTGGTCGTACGGAAGGGGCCACCCCCACAGTGCAGTCCCCACCGCGGCAACCAGCACGGGAGCCACGAAACCAAGAACCCGATGATGTGCTCACGCTTGCGCGGTCGTGGTGATTTCAGCGCACTTTCATCGCACACGGTTGAGCCAGTACCTCCACCCTTTGCTCGCGCTTGCGCGGTCGTGGTGATTTCAGCGCACTTGCATCGCACACAGTTGAGCCAGTACCTCCACCTTAATTTGCTCACACTTGCGCGGTCGTGGTGACTTCAGCGCACTTGCATCAGATGGCCTCTTTCAACCCTCAAGCGCGTCAAGGCCAACAGCGGGCCCCGAAGGACAGGCAGAGGGAAGGTGCGCGCGTCATCGTCGAGTGGCGCCACGACAACCACCACCGATCCACCGGGTGTGATGGCCCTGACGTCGATGAGCCCGCACTTGGAGATGGCGGGTGCCTGCCTTTCGAGGCTGGGTACCCTGCCTTCACCCGTGAGCTGCAACAAGTCCGTTGGTCGTCCGCTCGCACGTTCAAGCCGGAGATACCCGAGAAGTATGATGGGAGACTGAACCCGCCAGAGTTCTTGAGCATCTACACCATCGCTGTTCAAGCTGCTGGGGGAAGAGATGATAAGGCGTTCGCCAACGACTTCCCTTTGGCGCTTAAGCCAAATGTGAGGTCTTGGTTGATGCACTTGCCGGAGAACTCCATCTCGACCAGGGTTGACCTGTGCCATGAGTTCGTTGGGGCCTTCACGGGCGGCCACCAAGAACCAGGACGGCCCAGCGATTTGCAGCTTCTCCCGCAGAAAGAAGGAGAGACTCTACAGAAGTGCATGCATAGGTTCAGCCGAGTCCACAGAAATATTCCTGACATCCATCCGGTAGCTGTGATAGCTGCCTTCCAGTCCAATGTGTGCAACTGCAGGATACGTTCCAAGATGAACGTTCGGTTTCCCAAGACTGTGAAGAAGCTTTACACCTTGGTGGACAAGTGTGCTCGGGAGGAGGAAGGGAGGAAACTACCTGGAGAGGAAGATTGTGTCGACATCGACTTAGAGGATGACGATGAGACCACCAGTTAGAAGAAGAAGAAGAACAAGAAGCGCAAGGATAAGGCAGTGATGACCGTTGAGGGATCAGACACACCTAGTACAGGCAAGAAGGCTAAGACCGAAGCCCTCGGCAAGGAAGTCGCCGCATGCACTGATTTCTGGGACGCTGCGGCTATCGAGAAGGCTGGGAAAGGTGAGGGGCCGTACTGCAAGATCCATCGACCAAGGGTCACGATCTCCAGGAGTGCCACCAAGTTGAACAGCTCGTCAAGAAGCAGAGGGCTGAGTATGAGAAGCGTGATAAGGAAAATGTCAGAATGGCGCTGGCGGGAAGGGTCGAGGCAATGAAGTAAATCGCCCCGGCAAGGCTCCTCAGAACCAAGGAAAACCCGCTAGGGGCCGAGGGAAGGAGGATTGCTATGATGAAAGTGATGGAGGGGATGAAGAGGAAACTAGCGAGCGGAAATTCCAGAAGGCCACTGACGCCCTGTGCATTGACGGGGGTGCATCTTTGCACTCCTCTCACCGTCAACTTAAACAGTGGGCACGTGAGGTCAATGCCATGGAGCCAGCGGCAGATTCTCGGAAGCCGCTCAAGTGGTCACGCACGCCCATCATCTTCGACGAAGAGGACCACCCCGACCGCACCACCGCGGTAGGGTGTTTGCCGTTGTTGGTCTCACCAACAATCCGCAACGTCAAAGTTACAAAGATGCTGGTTGACGGGTTGAATCTGATTTCCCCAAAAGTCATCAGCAGACTCTAGATAGCAGAGGAAGAGCTCAAGGTCACGTGCACGTTTCAAGGAGTCAACCCCGACAGGAGTCATCCTAAGGGAAAGATCACGTTGCCCATGATGTTTGGAGGAGAGTTGAACTACCGGACTGAGAAGGGTGTGTTTGATGTGGTCGACCTCCCCCTGCCATACAACAGAATTGGGCGCCCAGCCGTGGCCAAATTCAAGGCGGCATCCCACTATGCCTACAACACCTTGAAGATGCCAGGGCTGATGGGCGTCATTTCCATTTCGTCAGACAAGACGGACGCAATTATCTGCGTGGATAAGATGTACCGGGACGCAGTCGCGGCAAAGGCCGCTGAAGCCACGGTTCCCACCAAGGAAGGCAAAGAAGGAGGCTAGCAGGGACGCCGACAAGGAATCCGGGAAGCGTACCTCTTCGGAGTATGCCACACCTGGTGATGATGTGCCGGAGAGTTCCAACAGCAAGAAGTCCAAGGCTGCTGCACCCCATGTCAAAAAGGTCCCGGCAGGGCTGGCTGGCGCTGATGGTACTTTCACTATCAGTGCCACCCTTGATGACAAAATAGGAAATTGCGCTCGTTGCCTTCCTGCGGGCGAATATCGATGTGTTTGCCTAGCAACCATCTGATATCCTCGGTGTTCCCAGGCAGGTAATCGAGCACCACCTTATTGTCTGTCCACATGCCCGACCCGTCAAGCAGATGGTTTGGAAGCAGGCCTTGGAGCGGCAACAGTTCTTTGCCGAGGAAATCAAGAAACACTAGGCAGCTGGTTTGGTCAGAGGAGTACTACATCCAACATGGTTAGCAAACCCAGTGGTTGTCCGCAAGGCTAACGGGAAAATGGAGGCTTTGCATAGATTTCACGGATCTGAACAAGGCATGCCCGAAGGACCCATTCCCCTTGCCGCGCATCGACCAGATTGTGGATTCCACTTCCGGGTGTGATTTTCACTCCTTTCTAGATGCATACTCTGGATACCATCAGATCTTTATGTCCAAGGAAGACGAAGAGAAGACCTCATTCATCACCCCATGTAGTACATACTGCTTTGTGCGCATGCCTTTTGGGTTGAAGAGTGTTGGGTCCACCTTTGCAAGAGCAGTCTAGATTGGTTTTGAACCACAGTTGCACAGGAACATCGAAGCTTATATGGATGACATTGTGGTCAAGACCAAGGACAGATCAACCCTCATCCAGGATTTAGAAGAGACGTTTGCTAATCTGCGCAAGATCAACTTGAAGCCAAACCCGAAGAAGTGTGTGTTTGGCGTTCCCTCTGGCAAGCTACTTGGTTTCTTTGTATCCCACCGCGGGATAGAGGCCAACCCCGATAAGATCAAGGCTATCAAGCAGATTCGGGCACCCAAGACAGTTAAAGATGTGAGGCGTTTGACAGGGTGCGCGCGTTGCCACGCTTAGCAGATCCATCTCCAAGTCTGCCAAGCGTGCCTTGCCATTCTTCAAAATTTTGAAGAAGGCAGGACCCATGAAGTGGACCCCGGAAGCAGACGCAGCACTGTAGGATTTGAAGACCTACTTGTCTTTTGTACCCACTTTGGTTGCACCCAAACCACAAGTGCCGTTGTTGTTATATCTGTTAGTGACTAATCAAGTGGTTAGTGCAGCATTAGTGGCACAACAGGAAGTGGAGGAGATAGCAGCCTCAGCAAGTGTCCCGTCCGGGGAAGAGAGAGAGAACAGCCTGGCAAGGAGAGATGTGGATCAAGACAAATAGGAGCACGGCAGTGGAGGCAACCCCAAGGACGCGGCAAGGAAGAAGGTGGTGCAACACCCAGTATACTTCGTCAGCCCCCTATTACAGGGGGCTAGATCCAAGTATTCTGGCGTGCAAAAATTGATTTTCGGCCCTGTCATGGCCTCAAGGAAATTGCACCACTACTTCCAAGCCCATGAGATCACGGTTGTCACCCGCTTTTTGTTACAAAGGATACTCCCAAACCCTAAGGCTACTGGCAGAATAATGGAGTGGGCAGTGGACAACGTGGACGCTCTGGTTAGGGCCTTTGCTTCCGATGACGACGCGGTGGTGGTTGCGGCGGACGAGGGCGACGTGGTTAACGGCGGCGAGGACAGCGACAGCGATGGCGCCAGCAGCCTGTCTGGAAGCGATTCGGGAGACGAGGCGAGCAACATGTCCGACTGAGCCCGCGCTCCTTTATTTTGAACCTGCACGCAAAAGCTTGGGTACGCCCCCTCATGATGTAAGAGCATTTTGGGAAGGGGGAGCCCCTTATGTAAAATAGACTACCAACTTACTCCTTAGGCCAGGTTAAAAACACGCTTTTGTGTGCTTGCGAGCCCCCTTGCGGGTTTGCCGCCGTAACTTACTGGCATGACTTACTTTGGTCCGGTCGGGCTTCAGGCTGACTCGGCAGCTGCGAACCTCTCCTGGGGGGAGTCCCCTTGCGAGCTCACGAAGTTTTAGTTTTTAGAAGGGTCCGCCAGCCAACCCGAGAGAGCCTCACGAGGAGCGAGCACCAGTAATGGCGAGGTGCGCGCGTAGTGTGTGTGCGCCGCTACCAGCCCCCGCTCGCGAGGCGCTCGGAGGGGGGAGATAGCGGATGCAAATCCCAAACGAAACGCGAATCGAGAAACTCACGAAATCAAAATCAACACAAACGAGAAAGGATCCCCCACGATTGCCAATGGAAAATACAACTTCAAATCCAAGATCAAAGGCTGCAAATCTGAGCTTCAAAAAAGAAAGAGAGGCCAGAAGCAAATAGCCGCGTCCGGCACCTAGCTAGTCTTCTTGTCTTCGAGTCTTCCCACCAGCGCGGAGCTAACTGCTTTCACAGGCCGTGAGCATAGTCATTGGGGGACAGTGTCGACGGCCAGTGCGGAGCATGGTGCTTCCACTAGGACGTGGGCGGGAGCCCCCGAGGCCCGAGTGCGGCACTCCGTAGACACCGGGGCGTGTACAGTCCCACTCATTATTACGTGAGAGTGTCACGAGCGGAGACCTTCACAGGCGTGAGCCTTGCTTCATATCGCCAGACGAGGGCCCCGCCTTGCGCCACCCTCGACCACCGTTGGGGCGTCCCGAAACCAGGACGGTGCCAAGGGGCAAAGGGGACGCCAGCGCCGCCCTCAGCGACCACGGGCCCTCTGCGGGGGGAAGGCTCGCCAGTGCCTCCCCGGCAGAGGACCTACCTCTGGGCGACGCCTTGCTCCGTGCGACGCGGGTAGGGGCCTTGCTCCTGGCTCATCCCACGCAGCCCCCTGTGCACTTCCCCTGGTGGAAGGGGGGCTGCCGTGCTGGGGCCGTCGTCCACCGCTGTGACCTGATTCACTTGCGACCCATGGTTGGCGTAAGCCTGCTCTTGAGAGATTAGTGGTACCCTGTAGCTGTTGTCGCCGGCATGGTCGGCGAGGTTCCCGGGTGGCTCCTGGAAGGCCTCAACTTCCAGCGTCTCCTCTTCCCAACCTGGCTCGTGGAACGTATCGGGGTCATCTTCCGGCGTGTACTCCTGATCCATCATGCGGGGCACATAGGCCTCCGGAGCCGTCGCCCCGGAAACCTCGCTGAAGTGCCCCGCGCTCCACGTCGCCCGGCCCGGCGCGCCGCTCCGAGGATGGTAGGGCGGCATCCTGCCGGGACCGTGGGTGGCAATGCTCACGCCTGCGCCCATCGGGGGAGGCACGGGTGCGGTTGGATGTCCGGCGCTGCTGGTCGCGTCGATGCCTACGAAACCTCCTGGTGCACCCGGGAGCACGCGGGCGCGATGAGGCCCACCGTGCGATCCGGCCGCAGTCTGAGGCGTATGCAAGGAGCAGAAAGGTGGCGTACCCCTGGCTGCGGCGTCCAACAGCTCGGCAACGGGCTCCAGCAACGCATCTAGGCCGCTCTCCATCAGTCGGCATCGCAGCAGCTCCCGCGCCACTGTGAGCGCGGCCCTCATGTTCGCTTGTTCCCGTCAGGTGTGCGGCGCCGGCGCCGCAGTGTAGCTTGAGGCCCTTGCGGCGGCCCGCGCGCGCCACGGAGTAAGGGTGGACGGTGTCGGACCATGCCGCCCGCGCCCCGCAGCGTTTGGCGGTGCGCGTGCCGCCTGCAGCACGGGGCTGAGATCTTCTTGGGCGGACGACGCCGCCAGGGCTGGCCAAGCTGCCCAGTGGTCGGCGTCGGCCCTCAGGTCGCCGGTCATCGGCACTGTAGAGTACTGGCGGGTCTGCTGATGGAAGAGAGGCTTCGGCGCACCCCTACCTGGCGTGCCAAATGTCGGATTTCGGGTTCCGGCAAAACCCTTGAGGTTCGAACACTGGGGTGCGCACGAAGATCTCTCCTCCCCCTAGCTCACGCCCTCACCGCGATCTCAAAGCTCAGCGCATTGAACTCACAGAACAAGAGACACAAGGTTTATACTGGTTCAGGCCATCGATGTGGTGTAATACCCTACTCCTGTGTGGTGTGGTGGATTGCCACTTGGGCTGAGGATGAACAGTTACAAAGGGAAGAACAGCCTCCTGAGGAGAGGTGTTCTTGTGCTTGGTGAGCTTGTGTGGATGGGGATGATCTGAATGGCTCAAGATCAGTTGCCTCTGATCAGTTGGGTTCCCTTCCTCCCCTACTTGTGTGGCTAGCCCTATTTATAGAGGCCCTGGTCCTCTTCCCAAATGCTGGCGGGAAGGGATGCCACAATGGCCAAATTTGAAGGGAGACAACTAGTACAAGTTATCTTGACTAAAGGTGGTCTTTGCCTGCCAAAGGCTCTGGTGGTGACGCCGTCTTGGGCTCCACGGTGACCTCCGTCCTATCGTCCTGCTGGTCTTGGTCTCGTTGCACCGATATGGAAACCTTTGCCTGATGCCTCGGACTCCTCGCCTGCGCTTGCCTCTTTAGCACCAAAGAGGAAACGAGGACACTGCGCGCTGGCGCTTGCCTGGCCCCGGTCGTCATGGCTTCCGTCACAGGAACCTCGCGAGGTGCCCCTTGCCTTGATCTCTCAGCCCCTCGCGAGCCAGCCTGGTGAGGCCGCCCCTGAGGAGGTCTTGCGTTGTCCACCTCGCGAGGGTCTTCAGTGTTTGCTGGTGAAGATGGGCCGTACAGGGCCGCTGGTGGAGCCACACCGTGGGCCGCAGGCAGGCAAGTCTAGGGACCCCCGTTCCTAGGACGCCGACACTGTGGAACCAGGAACTTTTGTTCTCCATCTTACTCAGGCCTCCGTATCCCCGACAACAATGGCCCGAAAGAGGAGGAAATTGGATTCCGGTAAGCCTCTCCCGGTAGAGCCTCTCGGGGCTCCTGGCAGGGACCCTACAGGAAACAACTCCCCTTCGATTGCGGGGCTGCACCCTCCTGTCAGGCCACTGGTCTGCACGGGCTAGTCCTCGGTGCCGAGCCCTAGGCTCCAACTTGGGCAAGGCACATAGTCCATTTCCTCCAAACTGGAGAACTTCCCGAAGAGCAAGAAGAAGCAGAAAGAGTAGCCCGAAGGGCCAGTATGTATCAGTTTGTCAATGAAACACTATACAGAAGGAGGCCCAACGGTGTGAAATTGAAGTGCATTTTCCGGGAAGAAGGAAAGGAACTGCTGGCAAAAATACACAAAGGCATGTGCGGCTCCCACAATGGATCAAGGGCTTTAGTTGGGAAAGCATTCCGGCAAGGATTCTATTGGACCATAGCCCTCCAAGATGCGGTGGATCTAGTCACCAAGTGTGAAGCCTGCCAGTTCCATTCCAAGAATATCCATCTGCCTGCCCAATCTCTTCAGACAATCCCTTTGTCATGGTCGTTTTTGGTCTGGGGGCTCAATATCCTCGGCCCTTTCCCCCGAGCTGTCGGGGGCTTTGAATTCTTGTTCGTTGCAATCGATAAGTTTACAAAGTGGCCAAAAGTAGAAGCCATGAGAAAGGTGACTGCTCAGTCAGCTACCAAGTTCTTGAAAGGATTGGTGTGCCGCTTCGGGGTCCCTTCCCGGATCATCACTGACAACGGCACCCAGTTCACGAGCCGCGTCTTCATGCAATATGTTCATGCCCTCGGAAGCAAGATCTCATTTGCCTCTGTTGCACATCCCAGAAGCAATGGACAAGCTGAGAGGGCGAACGCTGAAGTGTTGCGAGGACTCAAGACAAGAACATTTGATAAGCTGCAGAAGTGCGGCAGGCGATGGATCGATGAGCTGCTGGTGGTTCTTTGGTCCCTCAGAACGACACCAAATCGAGCTACCGGGCAGACTCCCTTCTCCCTAGTCTATGGCGCAGAAGCAGTTATCTCCACGAAACTCATTACGGTCACCTCAAGTGCTTGCCTACGATGAAGTAGCACAGGAACATCACTGGCGTGACGATGTTGTGCTTCTCGAGGAGAACCGTCTCCGGGCTGCTACGCGTGCTGCACGCTACCAGCAAGCCCTGCGTCGCTATCACAACCGCGGAGTTCATGCCCGGTGTTTTGAGGAACGCGACCTTGTCCTTACGCGCGTTCAGTCTGCCAAGGGTACAAACAAGTTGACGCCAAAGTGGGAAGGCCCTTACCAGGTAGTACGAGTCACTAGACCTGGCGCAGTCCATCTGGAGACCGGAGATGGCATTCAATTGCAAAACTCATGGAATATTGAGCATCTCCACAAGTTCTACCCGTAAGGCGCGGCTGTCGGGCCCTGCCCGGCAACCACCCTTTTGTACAGGCCTTGCCTCAGTTGCATGTAACCCCTTGTACAAAGCCAGGCGCAGACCCTGAGCAACAGAGAAATGAATGAAGCGCTGGGGGCCCCCGACAAGTTGCATGCATGCATAAGCATATCATGAGCGTCGCATGTTCATGTAGATAAGATTGCATCTGGCATCATTTTCATTTGCATAAACTGCAGGCTCCTGTCGTGGACTCAGTCCCCAAGAGGAGATGAAAAGACGAGCCCACACTATGGTCTCCGACAAGCCAAACAGATAAGTTCTTTCTTTTATCCATATGTGTTCTGTAAGTAAAAACTTGTGCATGAGAAAACCCTGCTACCCTTTGAAACTTAGGTGCTCCCACCCTTCGACTCGAACGTTGCTTCGGTCAGGGTGGTCGCAGTGGCCTTTGATGGAAAAGGACTGGCGAGGGGCCGGTCCCTCTTCATGATTTGTGCCCGGTAGGCCTAACTCCCCGGCAACAAAACAGAGGGTACCGGCAGGATAGCCTGCCGGGGGAAACTCGTTTACTTAAAAATATAGAGGCATCCCACCTCTGCATGGACATATACATGCACGAGTCCCCAGCAAGGTTTATCTTTTTCATTAATATGCTAATCAAACAAGTACAGACCTTACAGGACACAAACATGGATTCAAGAGATTACATTATTTGAACTAAAATTTGGCAAGTGCCCACATATTTAAGATTGAAAAAATATAAGTGCCCCGTGATGCCCTTTCTTGCCTCTCCTCCTAGGCACTGCGGTAGGAGGTGAAGAGGGAAAAAGTAGTGCCTAGGCCGAAGCTCAGCCTAACCCTGTCGGCCTCCACGAGAGGTAGCCTGCCGGGGGTGATACGGCTTGAAGCTACGTCGGTATTTCCCCAAAGAGGAAGGGATGATGCAGCACAGCGGCGGTAGGTATTTCCCTCAGTGATGAGACCAAGGTTATCGAACCAGTAGGAGAACCAAGCAACACTACGTAAATAGCACCTGCACACAAATAACAAATACTCGCAACCTGACGTGTAAAAGGGGTTGTCAATCCCTTTCGGGCAACGGCGCCAGAAATTGGCAAACGGACGTGAGAGAGTAGTAAATATTGATAGATCGAACGCCAAATAAAATAAACTGCAGCATTGTATTTTTGTATTTTTGGTTTAATATATCTGAAAATAAAAGCAAAAGAAAATAGATCGCAAAGGCAAATATATTAAAGAAGAGACCCGGGGGTCGTAGGTTTCACTAGTGGCTTCTCTCGAGAAAAATAGCCAACGGTGGGTAAACAAATTAATGTTGGGCAATTGATAAAACTTCAAATAATCATGACGATATCCAGGCAATGATCATTATATAGGCATCACGTCCAAGATTAGTAGACCGACTCCTGCCTGCATCTACTACTATTACTCCACACATCGACCGCTATCCAGCATGCATCTAGTGTATTAAGTTCATGGAGAAATGGAGTAATGCAATAAGAACGATGACATGATGTAGACAAGATCTATTTACGTAGAAATAGACCCCATCGTTTTATCATTAGTAGCAACGATACATACGTGTTGGTTCCCCTTTTGTCATTGGGATCAAGCACCGTAAGATCGTACCCACTACAAAGCACCTCTTCCCATTGCAAGATAAATAGATCAAGTTGGCCAAACAAAACCCAAATATCGGAGAAGAAATACGAGGCTATAAGCAATCATGCATATAAGAGATCAAAGAAGACTCAAATAACTTTCATGGATAAAAAGATAGATCTGATCATAAACTCAAAGTTCATCAGATCCCAACAAACACACCGCAAAAGAGTACATCATATGGATCTCCAAGAGACCATTGTATTGAGAATCAAACGAGAGAGAGGAAGCCATCTAGCTACTAACTACGGACCTCTAGGTCTACAAAGAACTACTCACGCATCATCGGAGAGGCACCAACGGAAGTGGTGAACCCCTCCGTGATGGTGTCTAGATTGGACATGGTGGTTCTGGACTCTGCGGCGGCTGGAATTGATTTTCATCGACTCCCCTAGGGTTTCTGGAATATTGGGGTATTTATAGAGCAAAGAGTCTGTTCAGGGGGCACCCGAGGTGGGCACAACCAACCAGGGCACGCCTAGGCCTCCAGGCACGCCCTGGTGGGTTGTGCTCCCCTCGGAGCACCCCCCCCAAGCGCTTCTCCGGCCCATTGGATGTCTTCTGGTTCAAAAAAATCCACACAAAGTTTCGCTGCGTTTGGACTCCGTTTGGTAGTGATTTCCTGCGACGTAAGAAACATGCTGAAAACAACAACTGGCACTTGGCAGTATGTCAATAGGTTAGTACCAAAAAATAATATAAAATGGCTATAAAATGATTATAAAACATCCAAGAATGATAATATAACAAGATGGAACAATAAAAAATTATAGATACGTTGGAGACGTATCAGCATCCCCAAGCTTAATTCCTGCTCGTCCTCGAGTAGGTAAATGATAAAAATAGAATTTTTGATGTGGAATGCTGCCTAACATGTCATCTCATATTATTTTCTTTATAGCATGGACATTTGGACTTTTATATGATTCAAAGCAATAGTCTAGTTCTGGCATGATGACTTAAATATTCAAGCATATCAACAAGCAACCATGTATATCAAAATATTAATGCTAAAATAAGTTATCCCTAGCCCACCATGCTCAATCATTGATCCAATCATGAAATACACTCACATATTAAGTACACCCAATGCTCAAGTATGATCATAGTGCCTCCTAGTTGGTGCTTTTATAAGAGAAGATGGAGACACAAATTGAAAATAAAAAATTGCATAAAGTAAAGAAAGGCCCTTCGCGAAGGGAAGTAGGGATTTGTAGAGGTGCCAGAGCTCAAAGCAAAAAACTTAGAGATAAAAACATTTTGGGAGGTGTGCTTTTCCCACCAACGAAGACGACTTAGAGTTCCCAACGCTTTTCATGCTAGATATATCATAGGCGGTTCCCAAACAGAAAATAAAGTTTATTCCTTTTTCCACCATACTTTCACTTTCCATGGCTAACCGTATCCACGGGTGTCCTCCATACCAACTCTTTCCAAGGAATTTATTATTTGACAACATAAAGTAAATTCATTTTTCATTTCGGGACTGGGCATCCCTAATACCTTTGCCTTACTCTCGTGCAATGACAAGTAAATAAACACTCATCATGAGAATAACACATCTAGCATGGAAATTATTAGCCACCCCTCACCGCCTCGCGAGCGGTACGAACACACAAAAGAGAAGTTTATTTTGAAATTTAGAGATGGCACATACAAATTTTCTTAGAACGGCAAAAGAATACCGCATATAGGTAGATATAGTGGACTCATGTGGCAAAACTGGTTTAAAGGTTTTGGATGCACAAGTAGTGATCATACTTAGTGCAAAATGAAGGCTAGCAAAAGATTGAGAAGGAACCAACCAAGAAACGAATAATCTCATGAGCGAGCATTAAGCATAATTAACACCGAATAATGCACCACAAGTAGGATGTAATTTCATTGCATGACTATTGACTTTCATGCTTGCATAGGGAATCACAAACCTTAACAAGAATATTCTTACTAAAGCACAATTACTCATCAACATGACTCACATATCACGTCATCATATCTCAAAACTATTACAAGGAATCAAGTTTATTTTGTCCAATGATCTTCCTGAAAGTTTTTATCACTTTGGGACTAATTTTCATGTGTTGCTTTTGATAAGCTCAAACAAGTATAAGTGAAGATCATGAGCATAATATTTCTTTCTTTCAAATTAATTTAAGTGAAGCAAAAGAGAATTTCTTAAAAAATACTAAAGCACACCATGCTCAAAAAGATATAAGTGAAGCACTAGAGCAAATCCATAGCTCATAAAATTTAAGTGAAGCATAGAGAGCAATTCTAACAAGTCATGGCATAATTTTGGCTCTCTCAAATAGGTGTGTCCAGAAAGGATTCAAGACTTCAAACACAAAGCAAAACAAGAAAAGACTCATATCATACAAGATGCTCCAAGCAAAACTCATAGTATGTGACAAATAAAAATATAGCTTCAAGTAAAGTACCGATGGTCGTTAGAAGAAAGAGGGGATACCACTCAGGGCATCCCCAAGATTAGTTGCTTGCTTCTCTTTGGATAATAGCTTGGGATGCCATGGGCATCCCCAAGCTTAGGCTCTTCTTACTCCTAATTCCTTCATCCATCGTAAGATAACCCAAAACTTGAAAACTTCAATCACACAAAACTCAACAAAACCTTCGTGAGATCCGTTAGTATAAGAAAGCAAATCACTACTATAAATACTGTATCAAACCAATTCATATTTTATACTTGCATTATATATACTGTATTCCAACTTTTCTATGGCAAAAACTCATCAAAGAAAACCATAGAATCGTCAAAACAAGCACACAATGCAAAGAAAACAAAATCTGTCAAAAACAGAACAGTCTATAGTAATCTGGATATTTCGAATACTTCTGTAACTCCAATTTTTTTAACATATTAGGACCAAGTGAGCAATTTGTATATTAATCTTCTGCAAAAAGAATGGGTATTTTATCATGCTCCTGTGATTTTTAACAATTGGGCGACTGGCGTGCAAAGTTTCTGTTTTTCAGGAAGATCAAACAACTATCACCCAAGAAGATCCTAAAGGCTTTTCTTGACACAAACACTAACTAAAACACAAAAAACACAATCATAACAGTAGCATAATTGTGCGAACACTTAAGACCAGAAAGCAAAAAGCAAAAATAAATTTTATTCATTGGATTGCCTCCCAACAAGCGCTATAGTTTTACGCCCCTAGCTAGGCATAAAGCAAGGATCTAAGTTTTGTCATCCTTGTCCAACTCTTCAATCAACACTTAGAATTCTTCAAAGATTTAGCATAAATATTTTCAATGACAATACTCCTAGGAACAAATTTAAAGAATTCATTCTTGCCCAAGGGATCTCTTATAACTTCAAGAAAATCCGGGTGAATACTAATCATCTTAAGATCCTCTTTATTGTTATTGCTAGAAGTTGCACCCTTGTTCTTAGTGACTTGAGTAGTCTTGCCAATTTTTACGGGAGTTTTTTCTATAGTTTTAGCGGAGGCAAAAGACGTGCTTAAATTACTAAAGATTTCTTCCAGTTTGTCAATCCGAGACGGGCTTTCTTCAATTCTCTCATGAATTATGGTCCCCTTTCTTTCAACAACTTAAAAACTTCTCCCACTTTTGACCCAATTTTAGTGGCAAAACTATGCATCTTTTTATCCAAATTTTCAATATGATCTTCGGTAAGCATTTTCTTTTCAATAGCATCTAATCTTTCCATGACATGCTCAAGAGTCACATTTGTTTCATTAATCATAAGAGGTGGTGAGCCCACTAAGTTTCCCATAGCATTAAAAGCATCAAGAGAGGGACACATCAAGAAATTTCCACCAGTAATCGTATCAAGGACGAATCTATACCAAGTGGTGATGCCCACATAGAAACAACAAAGAAGAAGAACGGTAGATTGCTTACGCATAGATCTATTATGAGCACTGCAAATTCTATGCCAAGCATCTTTTAAATTTTCTCCTCCCCTTTGTTTAAAGTTGAGAACCTCGCTCTCGGGAGTGTATGCAATAGAGGAAGAACTATCCATGACAACAATAATGGCAAACAAGATTGCACACAAAAACAGATCCGACAAGAAAACGGCGAACGAAAAAGAGGGCGAATAAAACGGCAAATTTTGTGAAGTGGGGGAGAGGAAAACGAGAGGCAAATGGCAAATGATGTAAATTGCGAGGAGATGAGATTTGTGATTAGGAACCTGGTATATGTTGAAGATCCTCCCCGGCAACGGTGCCAGAAATTCCTTTTGATGCGGCTTGAAGCTACGTCGGTATTTCCCCAAAGAGGAAGGGATGATGTAGCACAACTGCGGTAGGTATTTCCCTCAGTGATGAGACCAAGGTTATCGAACCTGTAGGAGAACCAAGCAACACTACGTAAACAGCACCTGCACACAAATAACAAATACTCGCAACCCGACATGTAAAAGGGGTTGTCAATCCCTTTCGGGCAACGGCGCCAGAAATTGGCAAACAGACATGAGAGAGTAGTAAATATTGATAGATCGAACGCCAAATAAAATAAAGTGCAGCATGGTATTTTTGTATTTTTGGTTTAATAGATCTGAAAAGAAAAGCAAAGGAAAATAGATCGCAAAGGCAAATATATTAAAGAAGAGACCTGGGGGCCGTAGGTTTCACTAGTGGCTTCTCTCGAGAAAAAGAGCAAACAGTGGGTAAACAAATTACTGTTGGGCAATTGATAGAACTTCAAATAATCATGACGATATCCAGGCAATGATCATTATATAGGCATCACGTCCAAGATTAGTAGACTGACTCCTACCTGCATCTACTACTATTACTCCACACATCAACCGCTATCCAGCATGCATCTAGTGTACTAAGTTCATGGAGAAACGGAGTAATGCAATAAGAATGATGACATGATGTAGACAAGATCTATTTATGTAGAAATAGACCCCCATCATTTTATCCTTAGTAGCAACAATACATATGTGTTGGTTCCCCTTCTGTCACTAGGATCAAGCACCGTAAGACCGAACCCACTACAAAGCACCTCTTCCCATTGCAAGATAAATAGATCAAGTGGGCCAAACAAAACCCAAGTATTGGAGAAGAAATATGAGGCTATAAGCGATCATGCATATAAGAGATCAAAGAAGACTCAAATAACTTTCATGGATACAAAAATAGATCTGATCATAAACTCAAAGTTCATCGGATCCCAACAAACACACCGCAAAAGAGTTACATCATATGGATCTCCAAGAGACCATTGTATTGAGAATCAAACGAGAGAGAGGAAGCCATCTAGCTACTAACTACGGACCCGTAGGTCTACAAAGAACTACTCACGCATCATCGGAGAGGCACCAATGGAAGTGGTGAACCCCTCCATGATGGTGTCTAGATTGGATCTGGTGGTTCTGGACTCTGCGGCGGGTGGAATTGATTTTCGTCGACTCCCCTAGGGTTTCTGGAATATTGGGGTATTTATACAGCAAAGAGTCGGTTCATGGGGCACCCATGGTTGGCACAACCCACCAGGGCGCGCCCAAAAAAATCTACAAAAAGTTTCACTGCGTTTGGACTTCGTTTGGTATTGATTTCCTGCGATGCAAAAAACAACAATTGGCACTTGGCACTATGTCAATAGGTTAGTACCAAAAAATGATATAAAATGATTATAAAACATCCAAGAATGATAATATAACAACATGTAACAATCAAAAATTATAGATACGTTGGAGACTTATCAGGGGGCAGGAGGGCGCGGACGAAGGCGATGGTGAAGAGATCGGCGGAGACGACCCGTCAACCGGCACCACCAGGGCCAGCAGGACGCGGCAGGGCAAACGAAGCTGCAGACCACAAGGAAGCCTGCCGGGGGATAGTTGGAAGGTTGCTGGAGGGGCCGTAGGCACCACCTCTACCCCTGCTCCCAACTCCCCGGCAAATCACCTTGCCAGAGAGGAGGTGTAGATGCAGATGGTGCCGCCACCACCTAACGGCGATGGTCCGACTGATGCTCAGCCAGAGTCAGAGTCGTCGCCCTCCCAGTCGGTGTCGTCGTCATCGCCGTCACTGTCCCCCACGTCGCTGTCGCTCAAGGAGGAGCTTTCGTCGTCGGTCGAGCTCTCCGCGCAGCACCCTAAGCGAGCACCCGAGCTCCCAAAAACCTTGACGGAAAAGAAACCGTCCTCCATTAACTTAAAATGGAGGACGTGCCCTTCCGACAAGCTATGGGCACGAGCAAAAGTCTTCCATCCTCGATGGAAGTACATGACATGAGGGGCGGGGAAGTCTACATCCACTCGTATGCTGCCATTCTTGCAGCCCCTCATGTGCAGTCTCAACGCTCGTGGCTGCTCGAGCTCCATCGCCCTTGCAAATGGAGTAGGAAGACGGAGGCGGCCGTGCAGAGGCTTGTACATCCTAATGACGAACTCCAGAGGCTGGTCTCCGACATGGCCTTCCATCGGAGGAGGAGCCTCCGGTGGGGGCGCGATCAGAGCACCGCCCCGTCCTCCTCCTCCCCAGGCGCCATGACAACCACGGCCTCGTCCCCTCCCTCCTCCTCTCGTGGCGGGTTCCGCCCCTTCATTCTCAAGAGGAGGAGGGAGACGCTGTCGAGCAGAAGCTCTCGTTGCCACCCTCGAAGTACCACCACGTCCTCGCCCTCTCGTTATGGCGAGGGAAGAAACTTTAAGGAAAGGGAGAAGGAAAGTGTGTGAGAAAACACACCACTCTTACCCCCTTTTATAGGAGAACGAGGCAGGGGCTGGCCTCTCATTCATAAGGCGACCTCCCTGCTCCTCTAATGCGGCTTCCCTGCGCCTTCAACGACTCGGGAAATTAGGCCAACCTTCTGCGCCAATCAGCGACGCCTGGCTTTCTGCCATGGCGCCCGTTCCCACACCCTCCGCATCCACCACCTACCCTAAGCAATGCATGCAGTACACGTGGCGGATGCGCCAAGAGCGGGAGGCAAGCTGGGTGGCGGTTTCTACCCCGTGATCGTGGGACGTGGGCGATCCACGGATCATGGTTCGGTTTCTCCCATAATGTTTCGCACGACGTGCGGGAGAACCGGAAACTGACCCAAGCTCGGGTTAATGAAGAAGCAAAGAAGATCGCAAAGGGCGGAGCCACCCTTGCGCTCGTGCCTGTGCATTGGTTAGGGCCTGCCCCTACGACGCCCGGCAACGCGTTCGTGCCAGGCCCGGGGGCTCCTGTCGGTGCAACAAACCCTGGGTCTGTTGCCCAAACTGTGCACAGTCCCAAGGACAAGATTACAACACCAAGATCAGGCCAAGCACGAGGGATCAATTCTTTGAAGGATCCAAGTACAGATCAAGAAGACCAAGATGAGCCAGAGAAGCAAGACATCACTAAGGGAAGAACCTCCCTTGCCGGGCAGGCGAGCCTGGCAAGGTTAGGGGTTTGCCCCGGAAGAAAGCTTCCAGATCACCCCGACATGCCTGCCGGGGCTTGCGGAGGCAAGCCACTCCACCGCTCCACCTCACAAGCGACGCAAGTCATCGATTAGTGCGGTGTCAAGCCCCAAAGTGACTAAGTGGCTGCTTCTTGCCACATGGCAGCCACTTCCTACAGCAAACACCTCCATATGACACCCGTCCTGAGACGTGTCAAGCGAGAAGGCGCGAAGCTGGCAAAACAGCCCGGCAAGGGTTGTCGGGCACACTGTGATGTGACACTCGATGGCGCATTTAATGTGCTCTGTCAGCCTACAGAGTTAGGTATCATAACACTGTTTGCTATGTAATCAGTATGTCAAGACTGATTTGCCACTATGGTGACTCCTTGATCTATAAAATGAGGCCCATGGCAATCGTAGAAAGGATTCAAACCCTCCCACATTCATACGCGCATAGCCACTCTCGCCCCGAGGCAACCCTGTCGGGCAAGTGTGTGGCATTTACTACCATTATCCACCAAAGCAGTAGTAGGGTTTTACGCCTCGCGGCGGCCCGAACCTGGGTAAAACTGCCCGTGTGATCTGTGTCGTGCTATGTGACGCTTCTCCGCTCTTTGTGCAACGTGCCCATCCCCCCACCGAACCAAAAGGGGCTCATGGCCCCATAGGTGGCTGTGGTTTCCAGGACACGCCGAACTAGAGCAGTAGTACCGCTTATGGCCTCAAGCGGTAGTACCGCTCGTGGCCATAAGCGGCAGTACTGCTCCGGTTCCGCGCAGGTACCGTCTCGATTCGAGGACGTAGTTTCTCATGTCGGGTTGAGCGGAGTAGGAGTGGCAGTAGGCGCGGTAGTACCGCTTGCAAGCGGTACTACCGCCCTACCACCGCTGCTAGTGCCGCCCGGGGCCAGCGCTCCCGTGTCCCTTCCCCCTTTAAGGGCCTTGCCCAGTGTCTCTATGGTAGTACCATTGGGGCTCGCGGTAGTACCGCTACTGCCAGCGGTAGTACCGCTCTGTGCGGGCTGAGGAGGGGGATAACGGTTGGATTGGTCTCCCCACTATAAAAGGAGGTCTTCTTCCCCAAGAAGACCTACCTCTTTTCCCCCAAGCTCCATTGTTGCTCCAAAGCTCATTTTCGCCCGATCTCTCTCCCTAGCCAATCAAACTTGTTGATTTTCTAGGGATTGGTTGAGAAGGCCCGGATCTACACTTCCACCAAGAGAAATTTGATTCCCCCCACTAATCCCTTGCTGATCTTGTTACTTTGGGGTGTTTGAGCACCCTAGATGGTTGAGGTCACCTCGGAGCCACATTCCATTGTGGTGAAGCTCCGGGGTTTCGTTGGGAGCCTCCAATCAAGTTGTGGAGATAGCCTCAACCTTGTTTGTAAAGGTTCTGTCGCCGCCTTCAAGGGCACCACTAGTGGAATCATGGCATCTCGCATTGTGTGAGGGCGTGAGGAGAATACGGTGTCCCTAGTGGCTTCTTCGGGAGCATCGTGCCTCCACACCGCTCCAACGGAGACATACTTCCCCCCAAAGGGAAGGAACTTCGGTAACACTTCCTCGTCTCCACTGGCTCCACTTGTGGTTATCTCTTCCCTTTACTTTGTGGAAGCCATTATTGTGTTGTATCCTTTGCTTGCACTTGTTGTTGTTGTTAGCATCGTATATGTTGCTCACCTAGTTGCACATCTAGACAACCTATTTGTTGCTTAATCTAATTTGTTAAGAAAAGCTAAAAATTGGTAGTTGCCTACTCACCCCCTCTAGTCAACCATATCGATCCTTTCAACAGGGAGACGACATGAATCTTTGTGGAGCTCCGTCGACTGATCCAAACGGAAAAGCTCGATGAGGATCAAAGTCCGGAAGACAAACTTGAAGGACAAACTCGACATGAATCTTTGTGAAGCCCTAGTTGCCTAGTGTTAAGGGAGGAAACTTTTCCTCCTCTAAACTGCATCTAATCGATCCCTTACAATGTTTAGAGGAGTAAATTTTATCCTTCATGCCCTCCTGACTCCTAAATATACTCGACCGCTCACGCGAGGAGTAAAAGTACCCCCTCGTCCATGCCCTCCCCACCCCGTGTTGCATCCATTCCGACGCCGCCCTACTTACCTTCACCGGGCACCACGTGTTACCGCCGACCCCCACAGCACCCGCCGCGTTCCTTGTCGCCGGTTAATTCGGTCGATTGTTCATCGTTGACGCCCAAATCGATGGATCTACACTCGCTGTCACCCGCACAACCATCTCGACCGCTATGTACCGCCTCTCAGTATGCCCTACCCATAGCGGTGCTCGCATCACAACCGTAGACCGACCGCCAGCACTGCCCCATCCCTCGTCGGAGGGAGGGGAGCTTAGTGCTCGGCCAATAGCTCGTCTGCGTGCTTCTATCAGTTGGTAAACGTGATCACTGCCGTCACGCCGAATATCCCGGATGGGTTTTTACAAGTGTGAAAAGGACAAGTGGGTGCCATTTTGTACGGTTGTTCTTTGGATTCATTGCAATTTGAAACACATGGTTTGCACAAAATTGCATGTAGGAAGGATGCACATTTTGGTATTGGTGAGAAGAGTACATTAATCTATTGCCAGTGAGAAATCATATATCATACTCCCGCCACTCCCTTATATAAGGCCACTATGAGAAAAAAGTTGCATCTATACAAAGCCATCAACAGTAATCGAGGCAAAAAATTTAATGATGTGTCCTCATGCTAATAGCAACTTGTTTAATACTTGCATGTATGCACTCATAATGACGCTCTGCTACTTCCTTCCTTTTCCTTCCCTACACGAAAGCGGCGTATTAATGATCCCTGTTAATGAAAATAAAAGTTGGCTTGCAAAGTAGTCATTAAATTTTACATTGTCATCTGTAATCTGAGTTTGTGACCTTGTATAAGGGAATGGAGAGAGTATCTCATATCATATGTATACCTAAATTATTAATCCCCACTAACTCAATTATCCTGGCATGCAACTATGCCACCTCATCATGCCACCATGCATGCCCCACTAAATTTAATTCTCTCAACACGCAACTATGCCAACTGACTATGTCACTACGCATGAGAAAATATTCACCTTAACAAGCATCTTGCATGTTATACTTGTAAGTGCATCTAGTGCCCCTTTGGTGATTTTCGAGTATTGAAGACAAATTAAGTGACCAATGTGTTCGTGAGTGTACACAGGAGATGCAGTCCCTGAAGATTTAGTTTAACCGATGAAAGACGACCCTAAAAATGTATTTCTTCAGTGAAGGATTTGGTGCGACCTTTGAAGAAATTGATGTGAAGAATTGAAAGCTTGAAGACTTTGTTTTCATTGTTTCTTCTACTTTATTTGAGTCATAGGAAACACCGTACTGCTAAAGGGGGACTAGGTGATACTTAGGCGTATTTCTGAAGTGATGCTCAAACCCAAAAATATACCTATTTCTTTGAGCGAAGACTTTGGAAATCTCTTGCAGTGCAGTCGGGTTCCTTAGCAACAGAGATAAAGTTCTTCTGGTCATTGACGAAATTGGACTGGCTGAAGAGTTAGGACTTCGCTAGTGCGATTTCCACATTGTGTGAGGAAATGAGAGTTCTGATGAATTTGTCGTCCCTGCCGTTGCTGCGCGAGTGCTAGCTGTAAAGTGGATTCTTATCCTGACAATGGTCGTGCCGGAAGGGCATTTATGTCTTGTCATGTTGGGTTGCCCCCTGCTATAAATAGCCCACCCCCACAATCAGTAGCCGGTTGGCTGCTTCAAGAGAGAGATTGACAAACGTCATTTGAGAGCAACCCTTCCTCTGACGAACTTGAGAAAAACCCAAATGAGGATAAACTCAAACACCCCAAACCAAAGTGATTGAGCATTACTAAAGAGATTGTCCGGTGTGATTCGACGCTTGTTATCTTTGAAGACTGTCATTCTTCCAGACGGTTCGGCGTCATGGTCTGAGCATCCAAGAAGAATTTGTGGGAGTGCCATAGAATGAGTCTGTGACGGTTTTGGATGTCTACCTTGAAGACTTACCACGAGTGTTGGGCGGGGTTTAAGTGACCTTAGCTCAGGGGGAATAAGGTGAAGACCTAGTGTCTTTTGAGTTCAATTTCAGCCTCACTAACCAGACGTATAGTTGATACAACAACTGGAATTAGTCAAACAAATCATGTGTCTTCATTGAGCCAAGCTGGTTTCAAATTCTTCAACCCTTTACTTTCAGTACTTCTGTACTTGAAGAATATGTGTCTTGCATACTAACGACTTTGAACCGAAGACTTCTATCTTGATGCATTTCATTCTTTCAGTTCATCATGTTTACGTTTGATTGTATGTATGCTTGCATGTTCTTCATCTGCATCTATCATGTTTGTCTGTCTTGCTTCGCTGTGACGATTTAGTTTCCATCCTGTTACATCTCTCGTCACCCTGTTATTCGTCAAAATCTCTCATGTTTGATGAATTTGTAAAAATCTCCCATTCACCCCCTCTGATCGATAACCTACGCTTTCAATACTTATACTAAATAATTTTTCAACAACTATATAATAATCAAATATATTTATATATGCTTGACTTTAAATTATCATATTGCTAATCAGACCACCAAATTTTCATACCGTCAAATCTCATAGAAATTCCTATATCCAATTCCTGTTGCAACGCATGCGTATCATCTCAAGTTTGCTATGTGTTAGTGCACTAGTTGCTAAAAATGAGACTAGAGAGGACGCGATGTCGAAGTTTGAGACTAGAAAGGATGCAATGTCCAAGTTTGAGGAGGCGGAAAATAAAGAAGTGTGCAAGCTCGAGAAGCCAATAAAGAATAGCAACAATGTAGACAATGAAGATATAGAGAAAGCTATGATTGGACTAGTAGGCGTAGTTAGGGAAGCGGTGTTTCTATTGAAATGTGTTTTTTTTTCTTATAGTTTTTCTTGAATCAGTTCTCTTAGGGAAGAACTGGTGAAGTACGTAACCAAGATGTCATTTAATAAAATAATTGAGTAGTGAAGTTTAACTCGGTGACCCAGCATTAAACGAATCTATCAAAAAAAAGAGTTAAGTCTAGTGGATCAGTTAGAAATAACACTTTTTAGAGGAGCATATCCTCCGCTAAAGGATACTCGGCCATGTCCTTCTCTAAATTGCACAGGACAATTTAGAGATGATCTTATAGCATCTACAACGGGACGCCTCATAACCCCACAAAATGTCTGAACGGCCTACCCGGACAAAAGGTGTCACCCAACCGGACGCTCTTATAGACATGCTTAACATTTTTAAGTACAAAATTTATTTTTATGTCTACTTCTATTTAATGTACATTACGTTTTGTGTATATACCAGGAAGAATTTTGTATACATGTTTAATACTCCCTCCGTCAAAAAGCGTCTTACATTATGGGACGGAGGGAGTATTTTATAAACACGTGGTCAACATTTTTTCATGCACATTGTAAAAATATATACAAATTTAATATTATTTAAATGTTTTATTAACATTTTTCAAATACCTAATTTAAAAAATCTAAAGCCTGATTAACAGTTTTTAAATAAATGATCAAATTTTTCATACACATTATATATTTTTTGTATAGATTATTTGTATACAAGAGAAACATTTTATCGATACATATTTAACATTTTTCAAATGCTTGATATTTTTTTAATGTTTTATGTAAAGCGTTTTTTGTAATACATATATAATGCTAAACTAAGCGTGAGTATAGAATAGCTTATTCTACACCTCAGTAACGGTACATACAAAATGTAGTAACGCAATATATAAAATAGTGATTTTTCTAACGGGTGTAGAATAAGCTATTCTACTTATATATATAGCCGGTCTATTCTGCTAATATTAGCAAAATAACTATTCTGATAACACTTCCCCACTGCACGCTCAACGGAAGTGCGCGTCCTTGTTTGAACCAGGTGTGCTGCAGTACTCACGCGAGTGAACTTCCCGTCGCAAAAAACTGCACGCTGTGTTTTTTCGGTAGCTTTTTTGCTCTAGTTTTTTAACCGTTTGTTGGAACGAGGCATGTAATATACCGTTCAAAAGCTATGGATTAGGCGCAACTTCGCCATGTTGAACACTTTTCGAGATTTCTCACAGTTTAAGAGCAGTTTCAAAAATGGTGCGACCCAAAACGAGTGGCAGCGAGGGTTTCTTCGCGTTTTTTAACCGCTCGTCGGAATGAAGCAAATGATACACCGTTGGATAGATATCGTCGAGGCGCATCTTTTTCAAATCTAAATGTTTCTCTAATTCGGTACGGTTTAAGAGCAGTTTCAAATTACTAAATCGCGGAATTCTGTTTTTCAATTTTTTTTCCAAATTTTCGGTACTGTTTTCGCTCCAGTTATTTAGCCGTTTGTCGAAACGAGGCATGTAATATACCGTTGAAAAGCTATGGACGAGGCGCAACTTTCATATGTTGAAATATTTTTGAGATTCCTTACGGTTTTAAGTTAATTTTAAAAATCATGCGGTGGACGACAAGTGGCAGCGGCCGTTTTTCGTGAAATTTTACAAACCATTGGTCGGAATGATTCAAACGATACGCCGTTGGAATGATATCGGCGAGGCGCAACTTTTTCATGTAGAACACTCTCTCTAATTCTTTACGGTTTAAGAGGAATTTCGAATTTACCGAAATGCGGACACTCTGTTTTTCGTGACACCCAAATCGACGTGGGAACTTCATCCGACTGAAACCGCAGTGCATCGGACAAAAACCGCACTGCATCAGTCGGGTAAGAGAACTGCATGGTTTCTTTTATTCAAACGTATTTTTTTTAAGGACGAGAAAGTAGAGTGCACTTCACATCAGGTGTAAATGAACCACAACACTATTAAGAAGTGAACCGCATTACTTTTTTTCGCTTCCGTAACAATTTTTTTGCACTCACGGGATGAACAACATCACACGGCCGACCGCACTGTTTCGGAATGAAACCCGCACTGCATCAGACGGTCAAGTGAACTTTATGATTTCTTTTGTCGGACGTAAATTTTTCTCAGACGAGTTTTTGTTGTCTTTTATTTTTATTTTTTTTGTGAACGAGAGTGGACCGCAGAGAGGAGGCAAGTGAACCGTGACAAATATCAAAGTGAACCTCGTTACTATCTTTGTTGTTGCGCTATATTTTTAGCACTTTCATTTTGGGCACAAGTGAACAGTATCACTCTCGAAAATGAACCACGTCCAAGGACCAAGTGCACTGCATGTGTTTGATGGAATCGACTGAGTTTTGAAACGCACAAGCACATCGTGCACTTCACAGAATAAACACAGGAGCACATCATGCCCTTCACACACGAGCCGTGCAAACCGCAAGCAGTGCCCAAACGGACTGCATCTATTTTTTACAAAAAAATAAATACATTTGACTGAACTGGACCACATTACTCCTCTAAGTGGTCTGCATCAACATTTTTTCATGAAAAATGAACCTCGCCAACATACCAAGCGGACTGCATGCACGACGTGGCAAGCCGAGATGCAAGCCGAGCCGCAACGAGCTGCACGCCACGCTCTTCATCGTCGTCACGTGTAGGGGCAGCCAGCAGGCTGCACCAACGAGAGTGTCGTACTGCACGTCGCTGGGGTGCAGACTGCGTGTGCCAGCAAGCCGCACGTCTATGCGGGTGTCGACGAACTGAAAGCCTTCCTGAACTGAACGGGTTCGTCGCAGCTGTTTGACCTTCATCACGTGGGATCCCAAGCAAGATTGGGAGGAGGGCAGAAGGTCGCCGCTGGGGAATGAACCACCACGCTTTCATTGACTGCAGCAGGCGTCACAGCCAACCGCCACCGTCGGGGGTACCGAGTGTGTGTAGCAGGACCTGCGAACTGAACACGCCGTAGCGCCCGAGACCTTGCACGTGAGCCACCGTCCAAACCGAACTGCACGCGAGCCGCTGGGATGGACGCGTCGTGGACCTCGCCGGAGGGATTTTGCATTCCACGCGCCAAGAGTGGAGGTCGGGGCTTGACATGGCAGGGAAGGGAAGGCCGTAGGACACCCCCACGCCCCTCTGGATGCGCTCGATGGTGGTAGAGGGAGGTGGAGGCACTGGGAGGGGAGAGTCGCTGGCGACCCCCGAGCTCACCGGCCGACCATCGGATCTGTGAAGGCAAGTCACCCTCGATATGGGGACAGAGAGGACGCCCCTAGGAGGTCTTGGCGCGGATCCGTCGTCGAGTAGCCGCGGGAGGATAACGACAGGGCGGATCCAACTGCCCTCGACCCAGAGGTTGTCAGGGACGGCGACGCGCGGATCCGACGCCGGCCATGCGTGGGACGACGGCGACGGGCCGATCTTTGGCAGGATGGGGTCGCCGGTTTGTAGCAGATCGGCGGGGGTTGGAGGAGCTGCCCGCCCGCCCGCCGACGACGGAGGAACTGCACAACCCGCCGACGACGCCTCACACCCACAGGTGGGGCGAGCGGGGCAGGAAACGACGATGGAGGATGGCGAATCTTGTGGTGGAGGGCCTGGATCCGGTGGCGAGGGTCCTGAATCCGGTGGTGGAGGTCCTGGTGGCGCGGGGAGCAAGGTCTGTCGGCGGCGCGGGAGGAGGAAGAGGGCCGCCGCGGGTGGGAGACGGGGTGGCGCCACAGATCTCACCGAGGGCGGGGCTCGCCGTCCTGCTTTTCCACCTCGGCCCGGCTGGTGGTTGAGGGACTGCGGCCGGCCGGGTGGACTTGGCTGCGCGTTGGTGCGCCGGGGGTGGTGGGGTGGTTCTGGTGGTGCGCCAGGGGGGTGGGTGGTGGTTGGGCGTCGGGGTGGTTGGTGGTGGTGGGCGCAGGGTAGTGGGGGTGGAGGCGCCGCCACGGGTGGGAGGTAGTCGGGGGAAGGAGAAGGTGGGGGTAGTGGGCTGGGCATTTTTTTGCGAGGCTCGCCGGGTCGGGTTCGTGGGTGTAGAGGTGTTAGCAGAATAAACCTAGTGTTAGCAGAATAAGGTCTTAAAAGGTGTTATTAGAATAGACCCACCGTTTAAAAGTAATTTTGAATAAGGTGAAACCCATTGTGTTGTTTTTTCGTGTCTAAAAAACAGAGTATTCGTACTGATCTATGTCTATGTTTGTACTGAGGTATTTTTCACAGAGTAGTTTTGAATGGTTCTGGAAAAAGAATACTTTGAACGGATGTCTTTATGATTTTGTACTTGCTCCCATCTTTTAAGAGTAATTTTAAAATACGGTGAGACTCATCGTGCTGTTTTTCTGTCCGAAAAAAGAGTATTCATACTGATCTATGTGTGTGTTTGTACTGAGGTATTTTTTAGAGTAATTTTGAATGGTTCGAGAAAAGAGTACTTGCACTGATGTTCGTATGGTTTTGTACTGAGCATGTTTTCACATACTAGACTTCACTCTTTTTTTGGGTATCATAGTCCCCGAACTTGCATGGTTTATATCATTGAACTGAATGATATTTTTTCAAAAGGAAATAATTTCGTGTGTTTTTTTTAACTCAATTTTCTTGCAAGATATTTTGGACTTCTCTTGTTTTGTGACTTGAACTTTTACCATTTGATTTTTCATTGGGTTTTATTTTGTTTGAGCTTTTTTCTCAAACTTATTTGGGACGTCGTGTTGAACTTACAACTTTTTTAATTGTGAACTTGCTGTGTGTTTGCAATGCCGATATTTAGGAGAGCAGGGAGAGGACAAAGGAAATAATTTCGTGTGTTTGTTTTTTTAACTCAATTTTTCTTGTAAGATGTTTTGGTCTTCTCTTGTTTTGCAACTTGAACTTTTACCATTTGAGTTTTCATTGGGTTTCATTTTGTTTGAGCTTTTTTCTCAAACTTATCTGGACGTCGTGTTGAACTTATAACTTTTTTAATTGTGAACTTGTTATGTTTTTGCAATGCCAATATTGAGGAGAGCAGGGCGAGCACAACGATAGAAGGAAGCTGCGTGTGGTGATCGTGGAAGCACTACAGGGCTGAGCCACAATGGTGGTTGATGGCAAGGCGGCACGACACGACACGACATGCAGCGGAGAGGCATGGCGACGGGTGGGCGACGCACTGACATGACATCGGAGATGCGCCTGCTGGACTGACCTCCTTGTCCCATCTGGACGTGACACCGGAGATGCGCCTGCTGGACTGACCTCCTTGTCCCATCTGGACGGATCAGTTGCAGAACTTGGACGTTTTCTTGGACATCAACGTCACACAATACCAAAACCTAACCATCTTTTATTTTTCAAACTTTATTTGTTTTTAATTCCTACTGATCAATATTTTTGATTCAAACCATTTTTTTATTCTTGCATGCACATTAAGCTGTCGTGTACCTATACCTTCTTTGAAGTAGCAATCATCTCATCATATATAGAAATTTTTTCACACATATAATACATGTACATGAATAACATATACATGGTCAGATCGGTACCTAGCAGCAATAGCAGTGGTTACCAACACACATACACATGAACCGATAACGAACTTGCACATGGCCTGACAAACAGAAAGCACATAAACTGACAAAAAAACATAGTACACATTAACGGATAATCCCCATGACTAATGGTAGAACTTTGATGTACCCAGGTTCAGCTATTTACCAAAAGTAGAACTTCTCAGTTTTATTAAATCGAACTGATGTTTAAATGTTCACCATTTTTGGCCTACAGATTAGAATACTGAGATCACCATATATGCTGAAGGTCCTGGCAGTACAGAGTTACAAACAAATTCTAAACACCATATATGCTGAAGGTCCCATCAGTACAGAGTTACAGAACAAATTATTTGTCCAATGACAACGTAAGAGTCACGACCAGCAATCACAAACAACAATAGCTCGACCGCGGGCATGTGTGTGCGGCAAGGGGAGGAGATACTCCGATGCTAGATGTGTAGAGACAACAAGCTCATCATGCGTAGAAGACGATGGACGACTCGCGTAGTAGGCCTTGAACTGCTCGCCTGATGGCTATGGATCATGCAAAATCCTGACCAAAAGATCACATTATTTTCACCAAACTAATCTCTTGAACTTGCTCCACGACAATCTTTGAACCTCCTACAAGAAAAGCCATTATTTTAATGTTCATACGAATACCTACAAGCAATGATCACAAACATTTACCGAACATTTCTTTTAAAGACTTATGCAAGAATAATTAGAACCATAAAAATAGGGTGAAACTATGGTAACTACATTATATATCATCTAGATTCTAGCAATAACCGTTTTGCATGATCATTGGCATTTGGAATAGCATCCAACAACAATTAGAGTTCTATAAGACCGCATCTGTACTTATTTTTGAAGATGTATTTGTACTGCCCAAAAGCATAAGCTGAAGCACAAAATAAACATCTAAATACATTTGTGCTCACAGGAATAATCACACACCTAGAGAGCATGTTATTTTCACATCTTCCCAACTACTCAATTAGCAAAGCAGCACATCTACACATTTTAATAGCAGGAGCAAAGAAACAGAGAGATTGATATGAGAGAGTGTCGTCGAAGCACGCTAAGGACTCCCATCAGCGCTCAACTTGGACGGCTGCCAGCAACCATGGTGGACGTGCCAGTGGTGGTGCGGCATGGCCAGAGCAGGCCGCTGGCTGATATTCCAACACATCATGTTAGCGCACCAGGGAAATAGCAAGTTTTCCATAAAAATGTTATCCATACTAGGTAAGACCAAAGCTACAGGACAATACCTTTTCTTCAGCTAGCTACTACATGCTACTGCTCCTCCAGCAATGTAACATCCCTGTATCCTCCTTGCGCGGGCAACCATTTGGGAGCAAGCGCTGCTACCGCTCGACACGTTGAACCACCTGTAGGAATCAAAGTGAACTGAAGGGATTCAAACACATCAATGGACACATGTACTACACAATAATTTGCACATAATCATCAAACTAATGTACTGAGTTGCAAACAATTATCAAATGCCAAGCTACTGTGTGTAAACTTCTTTTCTAAAATATATTTAAAAAATTCACACAATCTTCTATGGAACAGAGTGGAGCTTTTTTTGTAACATGTTATAAATGCTTGCTTAAACATATGTTGCACATCCTCACGTAATTGGACTAGAGATACATTTTGTTACGGGGGTTTGCATATGGATGAACTGACTAACCCGTTTTTCTTGTACTGAACCTTCTTTGTACTGACGCTTGTTTCCAGAAATTTAAGACGATGCAAATATTATCTACAATATGGACATCTAGTATAGTCTGAACTGAACTTTTGGAACTTTTTGCACCGAGGTAATGGCAGCAAACCTGTGACGAAGAATAGAACTCAGAAAGAAATGTTTTGGAGGTGGAATAAAACGTCAGAGATTGGGTGGACCGGCTACACCTCCTCCTCTGGACTGATTGCTCCAGCGAAGTGGAGCTGATGGAGGCGGAGATCACGAGCGGTGCCGGTGGTTGGACTGATCTCTTTCTCCCATTGCGACATGATTTTGTTTGTGGGATCTCTAATGTCCTGAATGCATTACATGAAAAGAGAACGGGTGAGGAGTCACCAAACACACACATCCAAAGTGCATGTCTGTCATTTAATGAGCAAAACTGCAAAAAAATGTGTAGCGTGGCTAGAGCATCGCAATCAAACTTGACAAAACTTCGAATGGAGTTAGCAATGGAGCATTTACTGAGCAGATCAATGGAGTTGGCTAGCGTATCGATACAAACCTGGATGTACGGGACCAGGGCCTCTATAGTCTGTAACGCCAACCCGCCCATCTCCCGCTGGAACCACGGCAAGGCAGCGAGCTTCCCCTCCCTTCCAACTACCCCACCTGACATGCCTTTCCCAGTAAATCAAGATATTGATGATGCAAGGGCGGCCGTCCAAGTAACACAAAATGGCCAGCAACTCACGTAGTTCAAGCTCCTCAGTTCAAGCAGTATGTGATGAGCGAGAAACGGGCTTGAAATGAAGGGGTCGACAGCACACTGTACAAAAGATAACGAGGACGGAGACGACCACACGCGGTGGAGGCCACGGTTCCCGCATGGGCTCTTCCGAGGCAGGGTTTCCGTACTGATGGGGCAGCACACACGTACTAACGCACGCGTACTGATGCACGAGCTGATGCAGCAGCACACACAGGGCTTGAAACAAAGAGTGTCATGCGGCAGCACACACGTACTGATGCACGCGGCAACACGAGATGGCCATGGAGCTAGGCGAACATGGCGGAGGCTAGTGGCAATTCAGAACGGGGAGGATGGCTGTTTTGCCGAATATTACGGCAGGGATTCGACTTGGACGGCGGGCAGCGCTCGATCTAGACTGAGAAGCAGGGTCGCTGCTGCTCGCGGAAGGAAGAGAAGGGGTTCGCCCGGGAAGGACCCCGGCGGTGGTCAGGGGAAGGAGCAGGAACACGGGCGGCGCGTGGCAGTTCAGGGAATGCGTTTGAGCCCGGCGGCGCTGCTGGGGTGCGGGGAGAACGGTCACTGCGTCCGACGGGACTCGTTGGGGCAGGAGCGGCTGGGGCATGGACCACGACGGCCGTGGGAAGTGGGAGGTGGTGGGGCGCGCGCCGCCGGCGGGAGCCATGGCGGCTGCGGAAGGTGGTGGTGGCGGGGTGCGCGCTTGCGGCGGGGGCCATGCCAGCTTTGAAAGGTGGGAGGTGGTGGTCGCTGCGGGCGCACCGACGGTGGAGGCTGCGGCGACTCTGGGTGGTGTTGGTGGCGGGACGCGTGCCGGCGGCGAGGGCCATGGCGGCTGTGGGATTGGGGATCGGGGGTGGGAGGTGGGGGTTGACCGGGATGTGGGCGAAGGGAACGAGTTTTTTTCTTTTTCCTCGCGGTCGTGTAATCGGGCCGTCGAGCCTAGATAGGGCGCCCGGGTAACAGAATATTACTAGTAACAGAATAGTCCAGCCATATATATAGAGAGAGAATATTTGTAAGTGTAAAAAAATAAAAACAAAAATGTGAACAAATAGAAGAAAAAAATAGTATCCTATGGGCTCCCACCTTCACTATAAGTGAGACATATTCAGATCCTAGTCGGTGCCTTAAGCGCCAGATCTAACTGTTTTTGCAACTCAGTACATCCCCTAGTTCGCTAGGATGTAAGGTCGCCAACCATTATCGCCCCCACTGTTTTTTGAGAACCTTATAGAGGTTCACCGGGTTTTTCTTGGTGCATCTTTTAAGCTTTTGGTTCTTCGGTTTTTAAATTCCTTTTTCATTTTATTTTTGGTTTTTCCTTTGTTTTTACTTTTTCTAATTCCAAACTCATGATTTTTTAAATTCTATGAACTTTTTAAAATTTTGTGAGCATTTTAAAAAAAATATGAGATTTTTTTAATTCAGTGAACCTTTTCAAATTCGTTAATCTTTTTAAGTTCTTGAACTTTTTAAAATTCATGATGTTTTTCCCCAATTTATGAACTTTTTAAATAAAATTAACGCTCAAACTCATGAAAAATATTCAAATATGTGATTTTTTTCAAATGAGTCAAAAATTTGAAATTCATAAACTTTTTTGAAACTCACAAACTTTTTCAAATACGTGGTTTTCTTTATTTTTCATGATATCTTAAAAAAATATCACAAATCTCTTTCTAATTCATAAGCTTTTCTCAAACCCATGAACATTTTTTTCCTGTCACCAAATTTTTATTAAATACTATCAAATACTCCCTTCGTTCCTAAATATTTGTCTTTCTAGAGATTTCAACAAGTGACTACATACGAAGCAAAATGAGTGAATCTACACTCTAAAATATGTCTATATACATCCGTATGTGATAGTCCATTTGAAATCTTTAAAAAAACAAATATTTAGGAACGGAGGGAGTAAAACGTTCGAGTTTTTTCTCCGTGGACCAAAAGATTTTTCAGAGAATGAGCGGGAAAAAAAAGCAATATGCAAACGACTGGTGTGCGAGCGAGGGAGTTGTGAGGGCAAGCGATGGACGCGGCGAGGCATGGGCTGGCGGCTGGCACGCCCCTGTGCACCGCAACAACAAACTGGCGCTTAACGCGCCGAATAGGAGGTCTCTGAGACATAACTGAATGTAGAGTCCTTGTCGGGGAAATGATCCTTTGAATCTCTCGCAAGTGCGATTAGAGCTACAACAGGTCCACCTGCCGGTAGGGGTTTTCAATCCATCAATATACCCACAAGTCCTGAGTGCCATTTCTTCCAGACTCGGCTGCACTAGTGGTCTGACAAAGTAGGCAAAGTAGTCAACACAGCACGATGCGCAGAGATACTCCTGCCACTTTTTCCACCTGTGAGATTCTAAAAAAAAAAACACTTTTTCCACCTGCGTTGCTCAGGAGCACGTGAATTGCCTCAAGTGTCTCCTCTCCACCAGCTGCATCCGTCGCCGTGTTTGTTGGCCTGGCCATGTCGGCTGGCTGGCTGCACAGCGGGGCGGTCGACGTGCGCTCGGATGCACAGGGTGCCCTACGCTTGTTCGTCAGCGCGTTGCGTCGCCAAGGCTGTCGGAGCCCGGAGTTTATCACTCCTCGCGGAACCCCGATTACGATGAATTAACCCCAGCCCCAGCTCGCTGCAATTTTAACCCCTTTAGAACATTATAAGCCCAACCCGCAAAAAAAAGAGCATTATAAGCCTGAGTTGACAAATCCGTTTTTTTTAAAAGGAGGATTTCCCCTTGTTCAAATGCATGCGGCCATATTATTAAAATAAATTCAGCAAACACAAAGCCTCGTATCTGAAGTACAACTCAAGGGAGAGCACAAAATAATAAAGGCTAAGAAAATAAAGCAAAGCCACAACCGACTAGACGAGTGAACATCAAGGACCTATCCTATTGTGCGACCGTCATCCAAACCGGTTGAAGATAGCCCGTGCTACCATCTTCCATCAGTTGCACTCAGTAGCTAAATGATCCCTGAAGGCCGTAGGAGTGAGTAGCAACCACGTACGGATTCATGTCGTAGCTCTGAAAATAACCTGCAAGAAGTTTTAAATATATAATCTGTTACAAATCATATCGTTCCTGCAGTTCCATAGCCCAAAGAAGTGCGCATATTCCAATCCGAATATTTGACGCAATGTCCGGTTATACTCCATTTAGCCACGTTCCAAACAACGCATCTATGCTAGATGGAGGAGTTATATTAAAGGCTATATGAATTGATCGCCAAAGTAACTTTGCGAGAAGGCAATCAATGAATAAATGTTGGATTGTTTCGTCATGAACACAAAAACAACATCATGAACTACCGACCCATCGTCGCTTTAGTAAATTATCTTTGGTAAGAATGACCTGCTTGTGTACAAACCACATGAAAATTTTGATCCACAAGGGAACCTTAACTTTCCAAATGTGTATCGATCTTGGGATTGGGCCAGAGTTAATGAGGTCTAAGTACATAGATTTAACCGAAAACACTCCATTCCCCGTTAACTTCCAGTTTACGACGTCTGCTTGGTCTGAGAGTTGAACGTCCATCAACCTCCGCACCAAGTGTAGCCAGGAGTTCCACCGTTCCCCTACTAATGCCCGCCGGAACTGGATATTCAAAGGTACCGTCTGTAATATTGTTGCCGCGTAATCCTCCTTACGTTGCACAATATTTTACATGGTAGGGTACTGGATGGCTAGCGGTGTCTCGCCTAGCCAAGTATCCTCCCAAAACTTTGTTGTCGTTTCGTCCCCAACAACGAATTTCACCCTATGGAAGAAAGTCTCTTTTGTTCTCATGATCCCCTTCCAAAATGGTGAATCAGTAGGTCTTACGGTAACCTGAGCCATAGTTTTAGAGTGTATGTATTTATTCCGTAGAATTTGTGCCCACATGCCATCCGATTCCTGAGATAACCTATACAACCATTTGCTCAACACACGTTTATTTTTAATCTCGAGGTTCTTAATCCCTAGACCCCCCTGGTCTTTGGATCGACAAATAATATCCCATCTTGCCAAACAATATTTTGTCTTAACCTCGTCTGACTGCCAAAAAAATGAGATAGATAGAAGTCTAGTCTCTTTCTTACCCTTTAGGTACCTCAAAGAAATATAGAAAGAACATCGGCATACTGGTCAGTACTGAATTAACCAGCTAGCCGCCCTCCATAAGACATAAGCTTACCCTTCTAGTAGCTTAGTTTTTTTCCAAATCGATCTTCGATACATTTTCATTCTTTATTAGTTAATTTCCGATGGTGAATTGGAATGCCTAGATAATTGAAAGGTAGTGATCCCAGTTCACAACCGAACAATTGACTATAGTTATCTTGTTCCTCTTTGGCCCTACCAAAGCAAAATAATTCACTCTTGTGGAAGTTAATCTTTAGACCTGACAATTGTTCAAACAGGCACAATACTAGTTTCATATTTCTCGCTTTTGCAAGGTCATGCTCCATGAATATGATTGTGTCGTCAACATATTGTAGGATAGAAACGCCCCCATCCACCAAATGTGCGACAGGACCACCTACCAGGCCTTTTTCCTTGGCCCAACCTATGAGCACTATCAACATGTCTGCCACAATGTTGAATAGAATAGGGGACATCGGGTCACCTTGTCTTACGCCTTTATGCATCTAGAAATAATGACCAATGTCATCATTCACCTTAATCCAGACACTACCTTTTTGGACAAAAGAATCCACCTGATCCCTCCATGCCCCATTGAAACCCTTCATGCGCATGGCTTGCTGAAGGAATGGCCATTTGACCTTATCATATGCCTTCTCAAGATCCACCTTGAAGATCACCCTGTCTAATTTCTTCGAATGGATTTCATGTAAAATTTCGTGTAAGACAACAACCCCTTCCAGGATATGTCTTCCAGGCATGAAAGCAGTCTGACTAGGTTGCACCACCAAATGGGCAATCCGTGTCAATCTATTAGTGGCCACTTCCGTAAAAATCTTGAAACTCACATTCAAAAGACATATTTGCCTGAATTGCTCTATTCGAATTGCTTCCTCTTTCTTCCGTAACAACGTTATCGTGACAAAGTTGAGATGAAAGAGTTGCAGACGGCCATTAAAGAAATCCTGAAACATAGGCATTAGGTCATCCTTCACAATATGCCAACATGTCTTATAGAATTTCGCGGGAAACCCATCTGGTCCTGGTGCTTTATTTGGCTTCATCTGAGAGATCGCCTCAAAAACCTCTTTCTCAGTAAAAGGTGCAGATAAAATCTCATTCTCATCTGATCTGAGTTGAGGTACATCCCCAACTACAAGTTCATCAAGGGACACCGCATTATCTTCCGGAGGCTCAAATAGCTGCTTGTAATAATTGGAGATATACATTTTGAAATTCTCGTGTCCCACCACTGTTCCTTCATCTTGCTCAATCTGGATGATTTTCTTTTTCTTATGTTTGCCATTTACAACCATATGAAAAAACTGAGTATTATCATCCCCTTGGACGACTTTAAGAACCTTAGCTCGCAAAGCCCACTTCATTTCTTCTTCTCGAAGAAGAGCACGTAGTTTCAACTCAGCTTCGGACTTTACGGCCTGTTCTATCTCATTTAGCAGATTCGTTTCCACTCTCAAGTCCAGAGCATGAATCAACTGGAGAAGCCCATTCTCTTGCAACAATTGAATCACGCTTGATGTCTGGCCCATTTCTGGCCCAACCCCTCAAAAATTGTCTCAGATGTCTAATCTTATTCTGCTAGCACTCCATGTTGGGTCTTCCCGCAATAGGCTTAGCCCATTCTCTTGCAACAATCTCTAAAAAAAATCTTTTTCGAACCAACTTAGCTCGAAAGAAAAAATATTCTTATTGCCAATATGTGTTGCTTCACCTGAGTCCACCAACAATGGTGTATGGTCTGAGATTGCCCTCTGCATCGCGTGCACCGATACCAGTGGGTATTTCTGTTCCCATTCTACACTTGCAAGCACTCTGTCTAGCTTCTCATAAGTAGGAGTGGGTAACGAATTTGCCCCAAGTGAACTGCCTACCTGTGAGTTCAATCTCTCTGAGATTAAGACTCTCAATGATCATATTGAACATGAAGGACCACCGCCCATCAAAATGATCATTATTCTTCTCTTCTTTCCTCCTAATGATATTTAAATCCCCTCCCACTAAGATCGGTAACCTCTCATCTCCACATATCCTAACCAGATCAACTAAGAAATCAGGCTTAAATTTGGGTTGGGCTGCGCCATACACCGCCACAAGAGCCCGTCGGAATCCATCCAATTTGGACGTTACCCGAAACTTAACAGCATAATCCCCTCGCACTACATTTAACACCTCAAGTGTATCGCACTTTACCCCAAGAATCCCACCGGATCTTCCTCTAGGGGGTAAACAATGCCAGTCAAAATCAATTCCTTAAGTCAAAGTCCCGAGGAATTGCGAGGTAAAGTTATCTCTACCCGTTTCAAGAAGTGTAATGAAATCAAGTTTATCCTCAATGGATGTTTCAGCCAGGAACCTTTTCTTAGCCAAGTCTGCTAGACCTCTGCTATTCCAAAAAAGTCCTTTCATTAGTCATCATGGAATTTTTTCTTGAGCTTGACTCTCGCACTTCTACGCACAGCCGATGTTGAATATATCTTCCTCTTCCAGGAATGCTTGGGTCTATCCACTACCAACCCCTCATCCACATGGCTAGTAACCTCTTGTGCATCCGACACTAAATTAGGTGGATCTGTAAGTCCCTCGGACTCCATTCCCCCGCCTCCCGTTCGGCATCTGAAGTAGGCAATAATCCATCGCAAAAAATCGCTGGCACAGAAATGCCCAAATTATCAATATCCGCATCCGTCATAGGTCCGACAGCCGCTAAATTTCGGATCAGCTCAGACGCTCTCTCAACCTCTAAGTCTAATATGTCATTGACCGATTTAGCTTTCTTGCCCGTTAGTCCCAAGTGACACTCCTAATTTTTTTGCCTTACTAATAATCTCATGCTCATAAAAACGCATAATGGAACACTGCTTATTGACTGTCATACCTGTAGAAGACTCGACGTCCCGAAGCTTCGCGGCCCTCATAGCACGCCCTAGCTGGAAAGTTGTCAGTGTCTGGTTGGTCCTGGACCCGGTTACGGACACGCCTGCCAGCCGACACCGGGTCCTGGTGCCCACCAAATGCAATCACCTCCCCCGCAGTCCAAACCCGCGGGGACTGGATCGTCTCCACGTGGGCGTCCCTCCTGACAAGTCCTGGTGTAGGAGATGAGGCTAATAGGGCGCCGCCTGCACCTCCTCCCAACGCCCCCTCCTCCGATACACTCGCTCCACTGATCGCCGGTGTCAGTGAAGATGGCGCCGGCTAAGGTACGGGGCTACGCACGGGTGAATCAGGAGCCTCCTGCCCACAACTCACCCTCGCCGGGACCACAGTTGCACACAGGGAAGAACCCTCCAGATGCCGTGTTGTAAGCTCTGGCGTTGGCTCTGGAGGTGGGGAAGAACAACCCTGGGCCTCCTGCCCAGCGTCTCCCTTCCACACCTCCTCCCCCAACATCGGCCGCCGGCTGGCGCCGAACTCCTCTGTCCAGAAACCTCCCCCAACCCCGCCATCGGGTGGAGAGCTGTAGAAAGTGGCGCCATAAGCAGAGGCGGCAGCATGTGCTCAGAAATATCATCACTCAACACGATCACTCCAGAGGCGAGGAGGCATGGAAGAAGATCCGAACGAACCAAATCTCAACATGTTCATGGGTGTAGAAGAAGGTGGTGCCGCCCCCTTCTCTGGCGCAGACGAAACGGGTTTTCCACATCGAATGAGAACCATCCCGTGTACCGTTATCATCTCTCTTCTCTTTGTTACCCGTACCATCGTCCTTATCAGTCATGTCCACATCTGCGCCTCCTTGGTTCAGCTCCTAGAAAAAAATCAGAATCCTCCAACTCAATGTCCAGGTTGTATACCATACTCGCATGCATTCATATGACCACATCCAGTATATACTCAATGTCCACGACACTCACGAGCAACCTTGTTACCCCATGTGCATGAGTGAAAGGCATATCCACGCGTTTAGTCTTACCGATGAGCATCCCAAGACTGCACGCTACCCGTACATCATTGAGAGGCTTAGACGGTGCCCCTGAAAAGCGAACCCAGACCTGAGACAGTGGCATACCCTTTGGCTCTGTTTGCATCCAATCATCAAACTCTAGGATGCAGTCAGTACCGGGCACCCGGCACAAGCCAAACATAAGGAGCTTCTTCAGATCCTCCGTTGATGGAAAATCAAACTTATACAAGTTATCCTCGAGCCTAACAAGCTCCCAGTGAGCGTTCCCCAGAGCGAGTTCACTCAACCTTTGCACAATCTGTGCCTCTGACAAGAAAATCTTTGTCACGTTGACCATACCTGTGGTCGAAATCTGCGGCGTGCCCGGGACCGCAGTAGCACCGGGTGACTAAAAAAAAAACAGCTCGGAGCAACACACCCCGTACATGGTGACCCCCGGCATCGGCTCCTGCAACTACATGCATTCTCCCGATGTGTGCACTGGTTTAAGGCAAGTATCACAAAGCTCCGTTGTGCATTCAACAATAAAATGACCCTGCTCGCCACACCGATAACAAAGCATTTTCTCCTTCTTGCGAGCCCACTTCGCGTCTCTATTGCCGTCCGACTTGCCAGATGATCTGTCATTGGTCGTCACAGTTGGCTGATACGTCTCCAACGTATCTATATTTTTTGTTTGTTCCATGCTATATTATATTCTATTTTGGACATTATTGGGCTTTATTATACACTTTTATATTATTTTTGGGACTAACCTATTAACCGGAGGCCCAACCCAGAATTGCTGTTTTTTGGCTATTTCAGAGTTTCGCAGAAAAAGAATATATTGTTGGAAATATGCCCTAGAGGCAATAATCAAATGGTTATTATTGTATTTCCTTGTTCAAGATAATTGTCTATTGTTCATGCTATAATTGTATTAACTGGAAACCGTAATACATGTGTGAATACATAGACCACAACATGTCCCTAGTAAGCCTCTAGTTGACTAGCTCGTTGATCAATAGATGGTTATGGTTTCCTGACCATGGACATTGGATGTCATTGATAATGGGATCACATCATTAGGAGAATGATGTGATGGACAAGACCCAATCCTAAGCATAGCACAAGATCGTGTAGTTCGTTTGCTAAGAGCTTTTCTAATGTCAAGTATCATTTCCTTAGACCATGAGATTGTGCAACTCCCGGATACCGTAGGAATGCTTTGGGTGTACCAAACCTCACAACGTAACTGGGTGGCTATAAAGGTGCATTACAGGTATCTCCGAAAGTGTCTGTTGGGTTGGCACGAATCGAGACTGGGATTTGTCACTCCGTATGACGGAGAGGTATCTCTGGGCCCACTCGGTAATGCATCATCATAATGAGCTCAGTGTGACTAAGGAGTTAGCCACGGGATCATGCGTTACGGAACGAGTAAAGAGACTTGCCGGTAATGAGATTGAACAAGGTATTGGGTTACCGACGATCGAATCTCGGGCAAGTAACATACCGATGGACAAAGGGAATTGTATACGGGATTGATTGAATCCTCGACATCGTGGTTCATCCGATGAGATCATCGAGGAGCATGTGGGAGCCAACATGGGTATCCAGATCCCGCTGTTGGTTATTGACCGGAGAGTCGTCTCGGTCATGTCTACGTGTCTCCCGAACCCGTAGGGTCTACACACTTAAGGTTCGGTGACGCTAGGGTTGTAGAGATATTAGTATGCGGTAACCCGAAAGTTGTTCGGAGTCCCGGATGAGATCCCGGACGTCACGAGGAGTTCCGGAATGGTCCGGAGGTAAAGATTTATATATGGGAAGTCTTGTTTTGGTCGCCGGAAAAGTTTCGCGCATTATCGGTATTGTACCGGGAGTGCCGAAAGGGGTCCGGGGGTCCACCAAGGGGGTCCACCTGCCCCGGGGGCCACATGGGCTGTAGGGGTGTGCGCCTTGGCCTATATGGGCCAAGGGCACCAGCCCCAAGAGGCCCATGCGCCAAGAGATAAGGGAAAGGGAGAGTCCTAAAGGGGGAAGGCACCTCCTAGGTGCCTTGGGGAGGATGGACTCCCCCCTGGCCGCACCCTTCCTTGGAGGAAGGGCCAAGGCTGCGCCCCCCCTCTCCCTTGGCCCTATATATAGTGGGGGGGGAGGGAGGGCAGCCGCACCTAAGCCCTGGCGCCTCCCTCTCCCTCTCGTGACACATCTCCCTCCTCCCGCAGCGCTTGGCGAAGCCCTGTTGGAATCCCGCTACTTCCACCACCACGCCGTCGTGCTGCTGGATCTCCATCAACCTCTCCTCCCCCCTTGCTGGATCAAGAAGGAGGAGACGTCGCTGCTCCGTACGTGTGTTGAACGCGGAGGTGCCGTCCGTTCGGCGCTAGGATCATCGGTGATTTGGATCACGACGAGTACGACTCCATCAACCCCGTTCTCTTGAACGCTTCCGCTCGCGATCTACAAGGGTATGTAGATGCACTCCTCTCTCTCGTTGCTAGATGACTCCATAGATTGATCTTGGTGATGCGTAGAAAATTTTGAATTTCTGCTACGTTCCCCAACAGTGGCATCATGAGCCAGGTCTATGCGTAGATTCTATGCACGAGTAGAATACAAAGTAGTTGTGGGCGATGATTTGTTCAATTTGCTTACCGTTACTAGTCTTATCTTGATTCGGCGGCATTGTGGGATGAAGCGGCCCGGACCGACCTTACACGTACTCTTACGTGAGACAGGTTCCACCGACTGACATGCACTTGATGCATAAGGTGGCTAGCGGGTGTCTGTCTCTCCCACTTTAGTTGGATCGGATTCGATGAAAAGGGTCCTTATGAAGGGTAAATAGCAATTGGCATATCACCGTTGTGGCTTTTGCGTAGGTAAGAAACGTTCTTGCTAGAAACCCATAGCAGCCACGTAAAACATGCAACAACAATTAGAGGACGTCTAACTTGTTTTTGCAGGGTATGCTATGTGATGTGATATGGCCAAAAGGATGTGATGAATGATATATGTGATGTATGAGATTGATCATGTTCTTGTAATAGGAATCACGACTTGCATGTCGATGAGTATGACAACCGGTAGGAGCCATAGGAGTTGTCTTAATTTATTGTATGACCTGCGTGTCAATGAAAACGCCATGTAATTACTTTACTTTATTGCTAACCGTTAGCCATAGTAGTAGAAGTAATAGTTGGCGAGACAACTTCATGAAGACACGATGATGGAGATCATGATGATGGAGATCATGGTGTCATGCTGGTGACGAAGGTGATCATGCCGCGCCTCGAAGATGGAGATCAAAGGCGCAAGATGATATTGGCCATATCATGTCACTTTATGATTTGCATGTGATGTTTGTCATGTTTACATCTTATTTGCTTAGAACGACGGTAGCATAAATAAGATGATCCCTCACTAAAATTTCAAGAGATGTGTTCCCCCTAACTGTGCACCGTTGCGAAGGTTCGTTGTTTCGACGCACCACGTGATGATCGGGTGTGATAGATTCTAACGTTCGCATACAACGGGTGTTGACGAGCCTAGCATGTACAGACATGGCCTCGGAACACAAGCAAAACACTTAGGTTGACTTGACGAGCCTAGCATGTACAGACATGGCCTCGGAACACAAGAGACCGAAAGGTCGAACATGAGTCGTATAGTAGATATGATCAACATGGAGATGTTCACCGTTGATGACTAGTCCGTCTCACGTGATGATCGGACACGGTCTAGTCGATTCGGATCATGTATCACTTAGATGACTAGAGGGATATCTATCTAAGTGGGAGTTCATAGATAATTTGATTAGATGAACTTAATTATCATGAACATAGTCAAAAGGTCTTTGCAAATTATGTCGTAGCTTACGCTTTAGTTCTACTAAGATATGTTCCTAGAGAAAATTTAGTTGAAAGTTGATAGTAGCAATTATGCGGACTGGGTCCGTAAACTGAGGATTGTCCTCATTGCTGCACATAAGGCTTATGTCCTTAATGCACCGCTCGGTGTGCTGAACCTCGAGCGTCGTTTGTGGATGTTGTGAACATCTGACATACACGTTTTGATGACTACGTGATAGTTCAGTGCGTAATGTTAAAACGGTATAGAATTGAGGCACCGAAGGCGTTTTTGAAACGTCGCAGAACATATGAGATGTTCCAAAGACTGAAATTGGGATTTCAGACTAGTGCCCACGTCAAGAGGTATGAGACCTCTGACAAGTTTCTTAACCTGCAAACTAAGGGAGAAAAGCTCAATCGTTGAGCATGTGCTCAGATTGTCTAAGTACTACAATCGCTTGAATCGAGTGGGAGTTAATCTTCCAGATGAGATAGTGATGGTTCTCCATAGTCACTGCCACCAAGCTATTAGAGCTTCGTGATGAACTATAACATATCAGGGATAGACATGATGATCCTTGAGCAACTCGCGATGTTTGACACCGCAAAAGTAGAAATCAAGTAGGAGCATCAATTGTTGATGGTTAGTAAAACCACTAGTTTCAAGAAGGGCACGGGCAACAAGGGATACTTCATGAAACTGCAAATCAGTTGCAGCTCTAGTGAAGAAAGCCAAGGTTGAACCCAAACCCGAGACTAAGTGCTTCTGTAATGAGGGGAACGGTCACTGAAGCAGAACTACCCTAGATACTTGGTAGATGAGAAGGCAGGCAAGGTCGACAGAAGTATATTGGATATACATTATATTAAAGTGTACTTTACTAGTACTCCTAGTAGCACCAGGGTATTAGATACCGGTTCGGTTGCTAAGTGTTGGTAACTCGAAATAAAAGGCTACGGAATAAAACGGAGACTAGCTAAAGGTGAGATGACGATATGTGTTGGAAGTGTTTCCAAGGTTGATGTGATCAAGCATCGCATGCTCCCTCTACCATCGAGATTGGTGTTAAACCTAAATAATTGTTATTTGGTTTTTGCGTTGAGCATAGACATGATTGGATTATGTTTATCGCAATACGGTTATTCATTTAAGGAGAATAATGGTTACTCTTTTTATTTGAATAATACCTTCAATGGTCTTGCACCTAAAATAAATGGTTTATTGAATCTCGATCGTAGTGATACACATGTTCATGCCAAAAGATATAAGATAGTAATGATAGTACCACATACTTGTGGCACTGCTATTTGAGTCATATTGGGATAAAACGCATGAAGAAGCTCCATGTTGATGGATCTTTGGACTCACTCGTTTTTGAAAAGATTGAGACATGCGAACCATGTCTATTGGTATATATGCATGAAGAAACTCCATATAGATGGATCATTTTGACTCACTTGATTTTGAATCACTTGAGACATGCAAATCATACCACATGGGCAAGATGACTGAAAGGCCTCGTTTTCAGTGAAATGGAACAAGAGAGCAACTTGTTGGAAGGAATACATTTGATGTGTGCAGTCCAATGAGTGCTGAGGCATGCAGTGGATATCATTATGTTCTTACTTCACAGATGATTTGAGTAGATGCTGAGAATATTTACTTGATGAAACACAAGTCTGAATTATTGAAAGGTTCAAGTAATTTCAGAGTGAAGTTGAAGATCGTCGTGACAAGAGGATAAAATGTCGGTGATATGATCATAGAGATGAATATCTGAGTTACGAGTTTGGCACACAATTAAGACATTGTGGAAATTGTTTCACAACTAATACCGCCTGGAACACCATAGTGTGTCCGAACATCATAACTGCACCCTATTGGATATTGTGCATACCATGATGTTTCTTATCGAATTACATTATCGTTTATGGGTTAGGCATTAGAGACAACCACATTCACTTTAATAGGGCACCACGGAATTCCGTTGAGACGACACCGTATGAACTATGGTTTAGAGAAACCTAAGCTATCGTTTCTTAAAAGTTTGGGGCTGCGATGCTTATGTGAAAAAGTTTCAGGCTGATAAGCTCGAACCCAAAGCGGATAAATGCATCTTCATAGAATACCCAAAACAGTTGGGTATACCTCCTATTTCAGATCTGGAAGCAAAAGTGATTGTTTCTAGAAACGGGTCCTTTCTCGAGGAAAAGTTTCTCTCGAAAGAATTGAGTGGGAGGATGGTGGAGACTTGATGAGGTTATTGAACCATGACTTCAACTAGTGTATAGCAGGGCACAGGAAGTTGTTCCTGTGGCACCTACACCAATTGAAGTGGAAGCTTATGATAGTGATCATGAAACTTCGGATCAAGTCACTACCAAACCTCGTAGGACGACAAGGATGCATGCTACTTTAGAGTGGTACGTAATCCTGTCTTGGAAGTCATGTCGCTAGACAACAATGAACCTACGAGCTATGGAGAAGCGATGATGGGCCCGGATTCCAACGAATGGCTCGAGGCCATAAAATCCGAGAGAGGATCCATGTATAAAAACAAAGTGTAGACTTTGGAAGAACTACTTGATGGTCGTAAGGCTGTTAGGTGCAGATGGATTTTAAAAGGAAGACAGACAATGATGGTAAGTGTCACCATTAAGAAAGCTCGACTTGTCGTTAAGATGTTTTCCGACAAGTTCAAGGAGTTGACTACGATGAGATTTTCTCACTCGTAGCGATGCTAAGAGTCTGTTGGAATTATATTAGCAGTTACTGCATTATTTATGAAATCTTGCAGATATGATGTCAAAACATTGTTTCCTCGACGATTTTCTTGAGGAAAGGTTGTATGTGATACAACCAGAGGGTTTTGTCAATCCTGAAAGATGCTAACAAGTATGCAAAGCTCCAGCAATCCTTCTAAGGACTGGAGTAAGCATCTCGGAGTTGGAATGTACGCTTTGATGAGATGATCAAAGATTTTGGGTTTATACAAAGTTTATGAGAAACTTGTATTTCCAAAGAAGTGAGTGGGAGCACTATAGAATTTTTTGATGAGTATATGTTGTTAACATATTGTTGATCAGAAATGATGTAGAATTTCTGGAAAGCATCCAGGGTTATTTGAAAAGTGTTTTTCAATGGAAAACCTGGATTAAGCTACTTGAACATTGAGCATCAAGATCTATAAGGATAGATCAAAAACGCTTAATACTACTTTCAAATGAATACATACCGTGACAAGATTTTGAAGGAGTTCAAAATAGATCAGCAAAGAAGGAATTCTTGGCTGTGTTACAAGGTGTGAGTATTGAGTAAGACTCAAGACCCGACCACGGCAGAAGAGAGAGAAAGGACGAAGGTCGTCCCCTATGCTTTAGACGTAGGCTCTACAGTATGCTGTGCTGTGTACCGCACCTGAAGTGTGCCTTGCCATGAGTTAATCAAGGGGTACAATAGTGATCCGGGAATGGATCACATGACAACGGTCGAACTTATCCTTAGTAACTAGTGGACTAAGGAATTTTCTTGATTATGGAGGTGGTAAAAGAGTTCGTCGTAAAGGGTTACGTCGATGCAAACTTTGACACTAATCCGGATGACTCTAAGTAGTAAACCGGATTCGTATAGTAGAGCAGTTATTTGGAATAGCTCCAAGTAGCGCGTGATAGCTGCATCTACAAGATGACATAGAGATTTGTAAAGCACACATGGATCTGAATGTTGCAGACCCGTTGACTAAAACCTCTCTCGTAAGCATAACATGATCAAACCCTAGAACTGATTGAGTGTTAATCACATGGTGATGTGAACTAGATTATTGACTCTAGTAAACTCTTGGGTATTAGTCACATGGCGATGTGAACTTTGAGTGTTAATCACATGGTGATGTGAACTAGATTATTGACTCTAGTGCAAGTGGGAGACTGTTGGAAATATGCCCTAGAGGCAATAATCAAATGGTTATTATTGTATTTCCTTGTTCAAGATAATTGTCTATTGTTCATGCTATAATTGTATTAACTGGAAACCGTAATACATGTGTGAATACATAGACCACAACATGTCCCTAGTAAGCCTCTAGTTGACTAGCTCGTTGATCAATAGATGGTTATGGTTTCCTGACCATGGACATTGGATGTCATTGATAACGGGATCACATCATTAGGAGAATGATGTGATGGACAAGACCCAATCCTAAGCATAGCACAAGATCGTGTAGTTCGTTTGCTAAGAGCTTTTCTAATGTCAAGTATCATTTCCTTAGACCATGAGATTGTGCAACTCCCGGATACCGTAGGAATGCTTTGGGTGTACCAAACGTCACAACGTAACTGGGTGGCTATAAAGGTGCATTACAGGTATCTCCGAAAGTGTCTGTTGGGTTGGCACGAATCGAGACTGGGATTTGTCACTCCGTATGACGGAGAGGTATCTCTGGGCCCACTCGGTAATGCATCATCATAATGAGCTCAATGTGACTAAGGAGTTAGCCACGGGATCATGCGTTACGGAACGAGTAAAGAGACTTGCCGGTAACGAGATTGAACAAGGTATTGGGATACCGACGATCGAATCTCGGGCAAGTAACATACCGATGGACAAAGGGAATTGTATACGGGATTGATTGAATCCTCGACATCGTGGTTCATCCGATGAGATCATCGAGGAGCATGTGGGAGCCAACATGGGTATCCAGATCCCGCTGTTGGTTATTGACCGGAGAGTCGTCTCGGTCATGTCTACGTGTCTCCAGAACCCGTAGGGTCTACACACTTAAGGTTCGGTGATGCTAGGGTTGTAGAGATATTAGTATGCGGTAACCCGAAAGTTGTTCGGAGTCCCGGATGAGATCCCGGACGTCACGAGGAGTTCCGGAATGGTCCGGAGGTAAAGATTTATATATGGGAAGTCTTGTTTTGGTCGCCGAAAAAGTTTCGCGCATTATCGGTATTGTACCGGGAGTGCCGAAAGGGGTCCGGGGGTCCACCAAGGGGGTCCACCTGCCCCGGGGGTCCACCTGCCCCGGGGGCCACATGGGCTGTAGGGGTGTGCGCCTTGGCCTATATGGGCCAAGGGCACCAGTCCCAAGAGGCCCATGCGCCAAGAGATAAGGGAAAGGGAGAGTCCTAAAGGGGGAAGGCACCTCCTATGTGCCTTGGGGAGGATGGACTCCCCCCTGGCCGCACCCTTCCTTGGAGGAAGGGCCAAGGCTGCGCCCCCCTCTCCCTTGGCCCTATATATAGTGGGGGGGGAGGGAGGGCAGCCGCACCTAAGCCCTGGCGCCTCCCTCTCCCTCCCGTGACACATCTCCCTCCTCCCGCAGCGCTTGGCGAAGCCCTGTTGGAATCCCGCTACTTCCACCACCACGCCGTCGTGCTGCTGGATCTCCATCAACCTCTCCTCCCCCCCTTGCTGGATCAAGAAGGAAGAGACGTCGCTGCTCCGTACGTGTGTTGAACGCGGAGGTGTCGTCCGTTCGGCGCTAGGATCATCGGTGATTTGGATCACGACGAGTACGACTCCATCAACCCCGTTCTCTTGAACGCTTCCGCTCGCGATCTACAAGGGTATGTAGATGCACTCCTCTCTCTCGTTGCTAGATGACTCCATAGATTGATCTTGGTGATGCGTAGAAAATTTTGAATTTCTGCTACGTTCCCCAACGTATATCAAACGGAGTCCAAACGGAATGAAACCTTCGGGAACATGATTTTCGGAACGAACGTGATCCAGAGGACTTGGACCCTACGTCAAGACATCAACCAGGAAGGCACGAGGTAGCGGGGGGCGCCTACCCCCCTGGGCGCGCCTTCCACCCTCGTGGGCCCCACGTTGCTCCACCGACATACTTCTTGCTCCTATATATACCTACGTACCCCCAAACTACCAGAGACGGAGCCACAAACCTAATTCAACCGCCGCAACCTTATGTACCCGTGAGATCCCATCTTGGGGCCTGTTTCGGAGCTCCGCCGGAGGGGGCATCGATCACGGAGGGCTTCTACATCAACACCATAGCCTCTCCGATGATGTGTGAGTAGTTTACCTCAGACCTTCGGGTCTATAGTTATTAGCTAGATGGCTTCTTCTCTCTTTTTGGATCTCAATACAATGTTCTCCCCCTCTCTTGTGGAGACCTATTCGATGTAATCTTCTTTTGCGGTGTGTTTGTTGAGACCGATGAATTGTGGGTTTATGATCAAGTTTATCTATGAACAATATTTGAATCTTCTCTGAATTCTTTTATGTATGATTGGTTATCTTTGCAAGTCTCTTCGAATTATCAGTTTGGTTTGGCCTACTAGATTGATCTTTCTTGTAATAGGAGAAGTGCTTAGCTTTGGGTTCAATCTTGCGGTGTCCTTTCCCAGTGACAGTAGGGGCAGCAAGGCACGTATTTTATTGTTGCAATCGAGGATAAGAAGATGGGGTTTATATCATATTGCATGAGTTTATCCCTCTACATCATGTCATCTTGCTTAAAGCATTACTCTGTTCTTATGAACTTAATACTCTAGAGCATGCTGGATAGCGGTCGATGTGTGGAGTAATAGTAGTAGATGCAGGCAGGAGTCGGTCTACTTGTCTCGGACGTGATGCCTATATACATGATCATACCTAGATATTCTCATAACTATGCTCAATTCTATCAATTGCTCAACTGTAATTTGTTCACCCACTGTAATACTTATGCTCATGAGAGAAGCCACTAGTGAAACCTATGGCCCCCGGGTCTATTTTCCATCATATTAATCTCCCGACAACAAGCTATTTCTGGCACCGTTTTTATTTTGTTTTCTTTACTTTGCATCTTTATCATAAAAATACCAAAAATATTATCTTATCATATCTATCAGATCTCACTCTCGTAAGTGACCGTGAAGGGATTGACAACCCCTTTATTGCGTTGGTTGCGAGGATTTATTTGTTTGTGTAGGTGCGAGGGACTCGTGCGTGGCCTCCTACTGGATTGATACCTTGGTTCTCAAAAACTGAGGGAAATACTTATGCTACTTTACTGCATCACCCTTTCCTCTTCAAGGGAAAACCAACGCAGTGCTCAAGAGGTAGCATTGGCTCGGCCTCCCGCAGCTTCGCTGCTACAAGCGCGGTCACCGCTGCCAGGGCCTCGCCCGTCAAAGCCGATGAAGGAGCAACAACAGCTATCCCCGAAGAGGCAACCGGCTCGACGGGGGTCTCGGTGTCCATAGAAACCGGCGGGGGAGGCGGACGTTGACGGTGCTGGGGTGGCTACCTCCTACCCCACTGCCCCCACAGAAGCCCCTATAGCCTCCATGTTATCTGTAATCTAGGCCCGATGCCCCCTCCACGAAGTCACCCGGCGGTCCATAGAACGGACGATCGGACGAGCCATCGTCATCACCAATGATCCTCTCACCGAGAGGGGGTCAATCTCCATTGAGATAAGCATATTTCAAAGTATCAGGTAATTGTTTAAGCTCAAACACGGGATCACCCATGGGTGGAGGAGGATCCCCAAGGGTTTCAACAGGCACATTATGTTTCAAAACAAGTCATTGATTAAAGAATATTTCATCTATTTCCCTTCTTTCATTCATAAACATATCATTTTCATGGTCTAGCAAATATTGTTCTAAAGGATCAGTAGGAGGCACGACAATAGAAGCAAGACCAATAATTTCATCCTTACTAGGCAATTCTTTATAATGGGGTTGTCTATGAAATTTAGAGAAACTAAAATCATGAGACATATCCCCTAAACCAACAGTAACAATATCTTTCTCGCAATTTATCTTAGCATTGACAGTATTCAGGAAAGGTCTACCAAATATAATGGGACAAAAATCATCTTGTGGGGAACCAAGAACAAGAACATTAGTAGGGTATTTAATTTTCCCACACAAGACTTCAACATCTATAACAATCCCAATTGGTGATATAGTATCTCTATTGACAAGCTTAATAGTAACATCAATATCTTCTATCTCAGCAGGTGGAATATCATTCATAATTCTTGGTATAAGGTATAAGGAATTGCACTCACACTAGCACCCACATCACATAAGCCATGATAACAATGGTCTCCAATTTTAATGAAAAAACAGGCGTGGCAACAACAGGTCTATGTTTATCTTTAATATCAGGTTTAGAAGTTCTAGCAGCTTCATCATAGAAATAAATAGCATGCCCTTCAATATTATCAAACAAAAGAATTTAACCATACCAATACTAGGTTCAACTTTAATTTGCTCAGGGGGTGTAGGTGTTCTGGTATAACTCTTACGAACCACAGTTGAAGCTTTAGCATGATCCTTTATTCTAACAGGAAAAAGTGGTTTCTCAATATAAGCAGTAGGAACAATAGGATCAACATTATAAGTAATAGTTTCTTCTTCAACTTTAATAGGTTCAACTACTTTAAATTCAATGGGAGGATGATATTTACACCACTTCTCCTTAGGGAGATCAACATGAGTAGCAAATGATTCACAAAAAAGAAACTACTATCTCAGAGTCAAGTCCATATTTAGTGCTAAAATCATGAAAAGCATCAGTATCCATAAAAGATTTAACACAATCAAACTTAAGGTTTATACCTGACTCCTTACCTTCGTCGAGTTCCCAATCTTCAGAGTTGCGTTTAATTCTTTCCAATAAATCCCATTTGAATTCAATATCCTTCTTCATAAAAGAACCAGTACAAGAAGTATCGAGCATGGATCAATCATTATGAGAAAGCCGAGCATAAAACTTTTGAATAATAATTTCTCTTGAGAGCTCACGATTGGGGCATGAATATAACATTGACTTAAGCCTCCCCAACCTTGAGCAATACTTTCTCCTTCACGAGGACAAAAATTATATATATAATTCCGATCACGATGAACCAGATGCATAGGATAAAACTCCTGATGAAATTCCAATTTCAATCGGCTGTAGTTCCAAGATCCAATATCATCACATAGCCTATACCATGTCAATGCCTTTCCCTTCAAATATAAAGGGAAGAAATTCTTCTTGACAACATACTTGGGCATACCTGCAAGCTTAAATAATCCACAAACTTCATCCACATAGATTAGGTGCATATCAGGATGTAATGTTCCATCTCCTGCATAAGGATTAGCTAGCAGTTTCTCTATCATACCCGAAGGAATTTTCTAATAAATAATCTCAGTAGGTGCGGTAGGTTGAGGAGCAACTCTTTGCTCTTCCGTTCGGGGTGAAGATACCCCGAGCAAGCCCCTCAAAGGATTATTTTCCATAGTAACAAGTGAAAGTAAATTTTAGCTCACTATATAAATGTTTCCTTACCAAAGGCGCTTCAATCCCCGGCAACGGCGCCAGAACAGAGTCTTGATGATCCACAAGTATAGGGAATCTATCGTAGTCCTTTTGATAAGTAAGTGTGTCGAACCCAACAAGGAGCAGAAGGAAATGACAAGCGGTTTTTAGCAAGGTATTCTCTGCAAGCACTGAAATTATCGGTAACAGATAGTTGTGTGATAAGATAATTCATAACGGGTAACAAGTAACAAAAGTAAACAAGGTGCAGCAAGGTGGCCCAATCCTTTTTGTAGGAAAGGACAAGCCTGGACGAACTCTTATATAAAGCAAAGCGCCCCCGAGGACACATGGGAATTGTTGTCAATTTAGTTTTCATCATGCTCATATGATTTGTGTTCGTTACTTTGATAATTTGATATGTGGGTGGACCGGTGCTTGGGTACTGCCCTTCCTTGGACAAGCATCCCACTTATGATTAACCCCTCTCACAAGCATCCGCAACTACGAAAGAAGAATTAAGGTAAACCTAACCATAGCATGAAACATGTGGATCCAAATCAGCCCCTTACGAAGCAACGCATAAACTAGGGTTTAAGCTTCTGTCCACTCTAGCAACACATCATCTACTTATTACTTCCCAATGCCTTCCCCTAGGCCCAAATAATGGTGAAGTGTCATGTAGTCGACGTTCACATAACACCACTAGAGAAAAGACAACATACATCTCATCAAAATATCGAACGAATACCAAATTCACATGATTACTTATAACAAGACTTCTCCCATCTTATTCCAAAATGATTCTCCGTGAAGTTTTAGGACTTTTGGAGTTGTGCATAATAGGTCTCTAATATTTGCTCCTTTTCCAGTCCAGAATTCCAGCTGTCGGCATGCTCCCTCTTCATGTAAACCTTGTAAAGTAAGAGAGAATAGGCATAAGTATTGTGATATAATGTGTAATAACAGCCCATAATGCAATAAATATCAACATAAAACATGATGCAAAATGGACGTATCAGCTGCCGCCGCCCAAGGCCGCGTCGCCGCCTCTCGTTGGTGATCACGATGGCTCGTCCGATCGTCTGGGAGGGGGAAATCATCGCCATCGTCATCACCAACGATCCTCTCATCGAGAGGGGGTCAATCTCCATCAACATCTTCACCAACACCATCTCCTCTCAAACCCTAGTTCATCTCTTGTATCTGATCTTTGTCTCAAAACTCAGATTGGTACCTGTGGGTTGCTAGTAGTGTTGATTACTCCTTGTAGTTGATGCTAGTTGGTTTATTCGGTGGAAGATCATATGTTCAGATCCTTAATGATAATTAATACCCCTCTAGTTATGAACATGAATATGCTTTGTGAGTAGTTACATTTGTTCCTGAGGACATGGGAGAAGTCTTGTTATAAGTAATCATGTGAATTTGGTATTCGTTCGATATTTTGATGCGATGTATGTTGTCTTTTGATGTCTACTATGCAACTTTATTCTTGTAGACACGTGTTGGGCCTCCAAGCGCAGAGTTTTGTAGGACAGTAGCAATTTTCCTTCAAGTGGATGACCTAAGGTTTATCAATCCGTGAGAGGTCTCTCTCAAACGACCATGCAACCAAATACAAGAAATCTCTTGTGTCCCCAACACACCCAATACAATGGCAAATTGTATGGGTGCACTAGCTCGGCGAAGATATGGTGATAAAAGTGTAATAATGATAGTAGATATATATTTTAATAATCTGAATAAATAAAAGCAAGAGGGTAGCAAATAGTAAACGGGCACAAAAACGGTATTGTAATGCTTGAAAATGAAGCCTAGGGTCCGTACTTTCGCTAGTGCAATCTCTCAGTAGTGCTAATATAATTGGATCATATAACCATCCCTCAAAGTGCGATGAAGAATCACTCCAAAGTTCCTATCTAGTGGAGAAGCTAAGAATAAATTGTTTGTAGGGTATGAAACCACCTCAAAGCTATTCTTTTTATTCGATCTATTCAAGAGTTCGTACTAAAATAACAAAAAGCTATTCTTTCGGTTCGATCTATCCTAGAGTTCGTACTAAAATAACACCAAAGGAAATTCATATTCATAATACTCAATCCAACACAAAGAACCTCAAAGAGTGCCCCAAGATTTCTACCAGAGAAACAAAGACAAGAACGTGCATCAACCCCTACGCATAGATTACCCCAATGTCACCTCGGGAATCCACGAGTTGAGTGCCAAAATAGATATCAAGTGAATCAATACGATACCCCATTGTCACCACGAGTATTCAATTGCAAGACATATATCAAGTGTTCTCAAACCATAAAAGTATTCAATCCGATAGCAACGAAATCTCAAAGGGAAAAACTCAATTCATCACAACAAGATAGAGAGGGAAAACACCATATGATCCGACTATATTAACAAAGCCCGCGATACATCAAGATCGTTGATGTCTACTATGCAACCTTCTTCTTGTAGACGTTGTTGGGCCTCCAAGTGCAGAGGTTTGTAGGACAGTAGCAAATTTCCCTCAAGTGGATGACCTAAGGTTTATCAATCCGTGGGAGGCGTAGGATGAAGATGGTCTCTCTCAAACAACCCTGCAACCAAATAACAAAGAGTCTCTTGTGTCCCCAACACACCCAATACAATGGTAAATTGTATAGGTGCACTAGTTCGGCGAAGAGATGGTGATACAAGTGCAATATGGATGGTAGATATAGGTTTTTGTAATCTGAAAATATAAAAACAGCAAGGTAACTAATGATAAAAGTAAGCACAAACGGTTTTGCAATGCATTGAAACAAGGCCTAGAGTTCATACTTTCACTAGTGCAAGTTCTCTCAACAATAATAACATAATTGGATCATATAACTATCCCTCAACATGCAACAAAGAGTCACTCCAAAGTCACTAATAACGGAGAACAAACGAAGAGATTATTGTAGGGTACAAAACCACCTCAAAGTTATTCTTTCGGATCGATCTATTCAAGAGTTCGTACTAGAATAACACCTTAAGACACATATCAACCAAAACCCTAATGTCACCTAGATACTCCAATGTCACCTCTAGTATCCGTGGGTATGATTATACGACATGCATCACACAATCTTAGATTCATCTATTCAACCAACACAAAAAACTTCAAAGAGTGCCCCAAAGTTTCTACCGGAGAGTCAAGACGAAAACGTGTGCCAACCCTATGGATAAGTTCAAGAGGTCACAGAACTCGTAAGTTGATCACCAAAACATACATCAAGTGGATCACGTGAATATCCCATTGTCACCACAGATAAGCACATGCAAGACATACATCAAGTGTTCTCAAATCCTTAAAGACTCAATCCGATAAGATAACTTCAAAGGTAAAACTCAATCCATTACAAGAGAATAGAGGGGGAGAAACATCATAAGATCCAACTATAATAGCAAAGCTCGCGATACATCAAGATCGTACCACCTCAAGAACACGAGAGAGAGAGAGAGAGATCAAACACATAGCTACTGGTACATACCCTCAGCCCCGAGGGTGAACTACTCCCTCCTCGTCATGGAGAGCGCCGAGATGATGAAGATGGCCACCGGTGAGGGATCCCCCCTCCGGCAGGGTGCCGAAACAGGGTCCCGATTGGTTTTTCGTGGCTATAGAGGCTTGCGGAGGCGGAACTCCCGATCTATTCTGCTCCCCGATGTTTTTAGGGTATATGGATATATATAGGCGAAAGAAGTCGATCAGGGGAGCCACGAGGGGCCCACGAGGGTGGGGGCGCGCCCAGGGGGGCAGGCGCGCCTCCCTGCCTCGTGGCCACCTTGAAGCTTCCCTGACGTCTACTCCAAGTCTCCTGGATTACTTCCGTTTCAAAAATAACCCTCCCGAAGGTTTCATTCCGTTTGGACTCCGTATGATATTCCTTTTCTTCGAAACACTGAAATAGGCAAGAAAACAACAATTTGGGCTGGGCCTCCGGTTAATAGGTTAGTCCCAAAAATAATATAAAAGTGTATAATAAAGCCCATTAAACATCCAAAACAGAATATATAATAGCATGAATACTTCATAAATTATAGATACGTTGGAGACGTATCAGCATCCCCAAGCTTAATTCCTGCTCGTCCTCGAGTAGGTAAATGATAAAAGAAATACTTTATGAAGTGTGAATGCTAGCAGGTGCAAAAGTTTGATCAATGATAATTTCAATAACCTTTTCTAGCATCATTATACTCCCTCCGGTCCTTTTTAGTTTGCGTTTAAGCTCTAGCCCAAATACCAAGGAGACCAACTCATAGCAAAAACTAGACAATATTGCCCCTGGATAGCAACGAAGGAGACGCTGGACATTTAATATACGCAAGCGAACGATTGGCTTGCAGCCATATATTCTCGTGCCCCGTACGCCGATGTCGCCTCTGCATGCGCATCTCTCTCCCCTCTAATCGCCTGCATGCATCTCTCTCTCCTTTCCATCTCTTTGTATTATTATATAAACAGAGAAAGGAGGGGCAAAGTTGGAAGAAACAGCCAAAACACGTCAGTGCGCAGAGCATTGAGGGAAAATGGATTTCTCTAAAACGCAAACTAAAAAGGACCAGAGGGAGTATGTCATAATAGTAGCTCATATCATAAAGCTTCTCATGATCAAGTAACAAGCTATTCACATGTTAAAGTATAGATCATAAACTTTCTTGAAAACTAATAAACCGTGTTATTAGCCATCAAACAATTACAATTCATCTTATTTTCAAAAGGGTCTATGTCAGAGCTTTGATTCAGCAAACTTCACATACTCAACTATCATTTAGTCTTTCACAATTTCTAACACTCACATGATATTTATGGGTTCAAAGTTTTGATCAGACACAGAGAAAGATAGGGGCTTATAGATTCGCCTCCCAACCTTTTACCTCAAGGGTAATGTCAACAATAATAGTTCATGATGCCTTATCCAATTGGATATATATATATATATATATATATATATATATATATATATATATATATATATCAGGATCTTTCCAACACAATGTGCTTGCCAAAGGATAACATGTAAAAAGGAAAAGTGAAGATCACCATGACTCTTGCATAAGGTATAAGACAAGAATAAAAGATAGGCCCTTCGCAGAGGGAAGCAGAGGTTGTCATGCGCTTTTATAGTTGGATGCACAAAATCTTAATGCGAAAGAACGTCACTTCATATTGCCACTTGTGATAGGGACCTTTATTATGCAGTCCGTCGCTTTTGTTGCTTCCACATCACAAGATCGTATAAAGCTTATTTTCTCCACACTAATAGATCATACATATTTAGAGAGCAATTTTTTATTGCATGCACCGATGACAACTTACTTGAAGGATCTTACTCAATCCATAGGTAGGTATGGTGGACTCTCATGACAATACTGGTTTAAGGGATGTTTGGAAGCACAAGTAGTGTCTCTACTTGGTGCAAAGAATTGGCTAGCATGAAGGAGAGAGGCAAGCATCCATGACAATATACTTTATTTTAGATATAAGAAAACATAACCCATTACGTTGTCTTCCTTGTCCAACATCAACCTTTTAGCATGTCATATTTTAATGAGTGCTCACAATTAAAAAAGATGTCCAAGATAGTATATTTATATGTGAAATCTCTCTTCCCTCAATATTCTTTCATGAATTGTTCAAGTGACCAGTACAATGTTTGCTAACCTGCAATAAATTTACCACCTCTACTTCTTATATGTGAAGTCATTACTCCCCATGGGATAAGCATATGAAACATATATAATTTCAGATTTATGATATTCAAATCATTCAACCATTTACTCATAGGATATAAGTGAAGCACACGAGTAAATGACAAACTACTCCAAAAAGATATAAGCGAAGATCAATAAGTAGTTAAATAATTATGTAGCTATGTGAAGACTCTCTCTCATTTAAGAATTTCAGATCTTGGGATATTAGGAAAACAAAATAAAATGACACTTCAAGGATAGCATTCATCATGTGAAGAAGCAAAAACTTAGGCTCAACCGATACTAACCGATAATTGTTGAAGAAGAAAGGTGGGATGCCTACCGGGGCATCCCCAAGCTTAGACGCTTGAGACTTCTTGAAATATTATCTTGGGATGCCTTGGGCATCCCCAAGATTGAGCTTTTGTGTCTCCTTAATTCCTCTCATATCACGGTTTCCCTAAATCTCAAGAGCTTCATCCACACAAAACTCAACAAGGACTCGTGGGATAAGTTAGTATAAACCAATGCAAAAACCTTATCATACTCTACTGTAGCAAATCACTAAAATTATTATTAAACATTGCATACTAAATGCCTCTGCATATTTAATAGTCCTATCCTCAAATAGAATCATTAAACAAGCAAACATATGCAAACAATGCAAACATAACAGCAATCTGCCTAAACAGGACAGTCTGTAAAGAATGCAGCAAGATCCATACTTCCCTACCTCCAAAAATTATGAAAGAAAATTCCCACTGTAGTAAATTTATCAGATCTTATTATGCAAAAGGTTTCAACATTTTATCACATTCTGACTTTTCTAGGTAATTTTTGCAACAGCGGTAAACTTTCTGTTTTGAAACAGCAACATGTATACTTGCAAAATAAGCATGGTAAAAGCTATCCTTGACATTTTTATTGAAACTAGAGATGCAAAACATTATTCTAAATAACAGCAAGCAAATCCTAACAAAAGAGAATGACGCTCCAAGCAAAACACATATCATGTGGTGAATAAAAATATAGCTCCAAGTAAAGTTACCGGTGAACGAAGACGAAAGAGGGGATGCCATCCGGGGCATCCCCAAGCTTAGGCTCTTGGTTATCCTTGAATATTACCTTGGGGTGCCTTGGTCATCCCCAAGCTTAGGCTCTTGCCACTCCTTATTCCATAGTCCATTGAATCTTTACCCAAAACTTGAAAACTTCACAACACAAAACTTAACAGAAAACTCGTAAGCTCCGTTAGTATAAGAAAATAAATCACCACTTAGGTACTGTTGTGAACTCATTCTAAATTCATATTGGTGCAATATATACTTTATTCCAACTTATCTATGGTTCATACCCTCCGATACTACTCATAGATTCACCAAAATAAGCAAACAACACATAGAAAACAGAATCTGTCAAAAATAGAACAGTCTGTAGTAATCTGTATCAAACGCAAACTTCTGGAACTTAGAAAAATCTGAAAAAAAAGGAAGATCTAGATAATTTGATTATTGATATACTGAATTTGGAATCAGTATTTTATCACTTTCTGGTGATTTTAACAATTGTTTTCATGAGCAGAAAGTTTCTGTCTTTTTCAGCAAGATCAAATAATTATCATCCAAGAAGATCCTATAGGTCTTACTTGGCACAAACACTAATTAAAACATAAAATCATATCTAACCAGAGGCTAGATGATTTATTTATTACTAAACAGGAACAAAAAGCAAGGAACACACATAAAATTGGGTTGCCTCCTATCGTTTAACGCCCCTAGCTAGGCATGATGATTTCAATGATGCTCACATAAAAGATAATAATTGAAACGATAGCATAATGAAGAATATGACTAGCACATTTAAGTCTAACCCACTTTCTATGCCTAGGGATTTTGTGAGCAAACAACTCATGGGAACAATAATCAACTAGCACAGGAAGACAAAACAAGCATAACTTTAAGATTTTCAACACATAGAGAGGAAACTTGATATTATTGCAATTCCTACAAGCATATGATCCTCTCTCATAATAATTTTCAGTAGCATCATGAATGAATTCAACCATATAACCAGCACATAAAGCATTCTTTTCATGATCTACTTGCATAGAAATTTTACTACTCTCCACATAAGCAAATTTATTCTCATGAATAGTAGTGGGAGAAAACTCAACAAAATAACTATCATGTGAAGCATAATCCAATTGAAAATTAAAATCATGATGACAAATTTCATGGTTATCTTTATTCTTTAAAGCATACGTGTCATCACAATAATCATCATAAATAGGAGGCATGCTTTCATCATAACAAATTTGCTCATCAAAACTTGGGGGACCAAACATATCATCTTCATCAAACATAGCATCCCCAAGCTTGTGGCTTTGCATATAATTAGCATCATGGGTATTCAAAGAATTCATACTAATAACATTGCAATCTTGCTCATCATTCACATATTTTATGCCAAGTATTCTATGTAATTCTTCTTCTAGTACTTGAGCACAATTTTCCTTCCCATCATTTTCACGAAAGACATTAAAAAGATGAAGCATATGAGGCAACCTTAACTCCATTTTTTTGTAGTGTTATTTTATAAACTAAACTAGTGATAAAACAAGAAACAAAATGATTCGACTGCAAGATCTAAAGATATACCTTCAAGCACTCACCTCCCCGGCAACGGCGCTAGAAAAGAGCTTGATGTCTACTACTCAACCTTCTTGTAGACGTTGTTGGGCCTCCAAGTGCAGAGGTTTGTAGGACAGTAGCAAATTTCCCTCAAGTGGATGACCTAAGGTTTATCAATCCGTGGGAGGCGTAGGATGAAGATGGTCTCTCTCAAACAACCCTGCAACCAAATAACAAAGAGTCTCTTGTGTCCCCAACACACCCAATACAATGGTAAATTGTATAGGTGCACTAGTTCGGCGAAGAGATGGTGATACAAGTGCAATATGGATGGTAGATATAGGTTTTTGTAATCTGAAAATATAAAAACAGCAAGGTAACTAATGATAAAAGTAAGCACAAACGGTTTTGCAATGCATTGAAACAAGGCCTAGAGTTCATACTTTCACTAGTGCAAGTTCTCTCAACAATAATAACATAATTGGATCATATAACTATCCCTCAACATGCAACAAAGAGTCACTCCAAAGTCACTAATAACGGAGAACAAACGAAGAGATTATTGTAGGGTACAAAACCACCTCAAAGTTATTCTTTCGGATCAATCTATTCAAGAGTTCGTACTAGAATAACACCTTAAGACACATATCAACCAAAACCCTAATGTCACCTAGATACTCCAATGTCAGATTCATCTATTCAACCAACACAAAAAACTTCAAAGAGTGCCCCAGAGTTTCTACCGGAGAGTCAAGACGAAAACGTGTGCCAACCCCTATGCATAAGTTCACGAGGTCACGGAACTCGCAAGTTGATCACCAAAACATACATCAAGTGGATCACATGAATATCCCATTGTCACCACAGATAAGCACATGCAATACATACATCAAGTTTTCTCAAATCCTTAAAGACTCAATCCGATAAGATAACTTCAAAGGGAAAACTCAATCCATTACAAGAGAATAGAGGGGGAGAAGCATCATAAGCTCCAACTATAATAGCAAAGCTCGCGATACATCAAGATCGTATCGGCTCAAGAACACGAGAAAGAGAGATCAAACACATAGCTACTGGTACATACCCTCAGCCCCGAGGGTGAACTACTCCCTCCTCGTCATGGAGAGCGCCGGGATGATGAAGATGGCTACTTGTGAGGGATCCCCCCTCCGGCAGGGTGCCGGAACAGGGTCCCGATTGGTTTTGCGTGGCTACAGAGGCTTGCGGCGGTGGAACTCCCGATCTATTCTGCTCCCCGATGTTTTTAGGGTATATGGATATATATAGGCAAAAGAAGTCGGTGAGGGGAGCCACGAGAGGCCCACGAGGGTGGGGGGCGCGCCCAGGGGGGCAGGCGCGCCTCCCTGCCTCGTGGCCACCTCGAAGCTTCCCTGCCGTCTACTCCAAGTCTCCTGGATTGCTTCCATTTCAAAAATAACCCTCCCGAAGGTTTCATTCCGTTTGGACTCAGTATGATATTCCTTTTCTTCGAAACACTGAAATAGGCAAGAAAACAGCAATTTGGGCTGGGCCTCCGGTTAATAGGTTAGTCCCAAAAATAATATAAAAGTGTATAATAAAGCCCATTAAACATCCAAAACAGAATATATAATAGCATGAATACTTCATAAATTATAGATACGTTGGAGACGTATAAATTGTGACATCTCAAGAACACGAGAGAGAGAGATTAAACACATAGCTACTGGTACAAACCCTCAGCCCCGAGGGTGGACTACTCCCTCCTCATCGTGGTGGCCGCCGGTATAATGAAGATGGCCACTGGAGATGATTCCCCCCTCCGGCAGGGTGCCGGAACGGGGTCTAGATTGGTTTTCGGTGGCTACAGAGCCTTGCGGCGGCGGAACTTCTCATCTAGGTTAACCCCAAAGGGTTTTGGAATATTTGCGAATTTATAGGACAAAGAGGGGGTGCGGGTGAGGGAGTCCTGGATTAGGGGGTCCTCGGACAGCCGGACTCTATCCTTTGGCCGGACTGTTGGACTATGAAGATACAAGATTGAAGACTTCGTCCCGTGTCCGGGTGGGACTCTCCTTGGCGTGGAAGGCAAGCTTGGCAATACGGATATGTAGATCTCCTCCCTTTTAACCGACTCTGTGTAACCCTAGCCCCCTCCGGTGTCTATATAAACCGGAGGGTTTAGTCCTGTCACGCACAATATGCGATACTATCCTAAAGAGACTCGAAGGTCCCACCAAGGATAGAACCGCATATTGACACGCTTTTGCAAGGTGGATATCATTACATCAACATTACATAATATATGGGGATACATACAAGGCATACAAATGCCGCAAGAATACATCAATACATCAGACATAAGAGCAACATGAGCAACATCCGACTACGGATGAAACACAAACAGAAGCTCAAACGACATCCACCCTGCTAGCCCAGGCTGCCGACCCAGAACCTAACCCAAGATTGAAGAAGAAGCAGAAGAAGAACTCCAAAACAAGGAACATCGCTCTCGCGTCATGATCATCGCAAAACCTGTACCTGCAACTAGTGTTGTAGTAATCTGTGAGCCACGAGGACTCAGCAATCCCATTACCATGGGTATCAAGACTAGCAAAGCTTAATGGGTAAGGAAGGGGTAAAGTGGTGAGGTTGCAGCAGCGACTAAGCATGTATGGTGGCTAACATACGCAAATAAGAGCGAGAAGAGAAGCAACGGAACGGTCGTGAAACTAGCAATGATCAAGAAGTGATCCTGAACTCCTACTAACGTCAAACATAACACAAAAACCGTGTTCACTCTCGAACCACCCCGAAAAGAGACAATCACGGTTACGCATGCGGTTGGTGTATTTTAGAAGAGTTTACTTCAAGTTTACTACAACCGGATATTAACAAATTCCCATTTGCCACATAACCGCGGGCACGGCTCTCAAAAGTTTATACCCTGCAGGGGTGTCCCAACTTAGCCCATTATAAGCTCTCATGGTCAACGAAGGATATTCCTTCTCCCGGGAAGACCCGATCAGTCTCGGAATCCCGGTTTACAAGACATTTCTACAATGATAAAACAAGACAAGCAAAGCCGCCCGATGCGCCGACAATCCCGATAGGAGCTACACATATCTCGTTCTCAGGGCAACACCGGATGAGACTAGCTACGAGTAAAAAAACAGACCTCGAGTTTCCACGAGGTGGCCCCGCAGGCAGCTCGGTTTGGACGAACACTTAGAGAAGCACTGGCCCGGGGGGGTTAAAATAAAGATGACCCTCGGGAGCGCGACTCCCAAGGGAAAAGAAATAGGTGATAGGCAAATGGTAAGACCAAGGTTGGGCCTTGCTGGAGGAGTTTTATTCAAAGAGAACTATCAAGGGGGTCCCATAAATCACCCAACCGCGTAAGGGACGCAAAATCAAGGAACATAACACCGGTATGACGGAAACTAGGGCGGCAAGAGTGGAACAAAATGCCAAGTGTCGTGGAATTGTCACGGCAGATGTCCTTAGTGTGAGGACTTAGTCGCGAGGCCAACACATCTATGTAGTAGCTTGAGAGGGGTTGAGCGGAATCGAGAGACGCAACACAAGACGAGGATTTAGACAGCTTGGCCAATCGAAGACAATAAGAATGTATCAATAGAAACATTGACAGAATGGTTTTCACCTGATATTTTTTATGAAAAAGTATTAGCTGTAGGTTGCAGCAACAACGACAGAGGTGGCGGTTTGAAGCGCGGCAACAGGCGGGTCAAGGCCAGTGGGCAGCAGCGGCTCACCGCAAGGGTGAGACGACGACAGAGGCGTTAAAGCGCCGGGCGACAACAGGGCGGCTCACCACAAATCGCTGGTACTTTTGTGCTTATTCCCACGTGGGTAGCCTCAAGTACCACTTAGAACCGGTCAAACCAGGGGAATCACTGCATTGCCAATTTTTGCATGAATAAATGACACCTTGATTTGATCCTTGCGTAACTTTTGTCATTTGGCAGCTCGTGGGTTGAAACAGAGAGGGCATGCAGCACCCTGTCGTGCATGTGGGAAACATTGATGTGCTCTCCACAGGCGTGCACTAGCAGATCAGCCGAGCAGCTGGGCCCAGCTATCCCGCACGACATTTAGATTAGTATCCATTTTTTTCTTGGAACCCGACCACTTTTCCTTTCTTTTCTCCAGCTGGCTCCCTCTCCCTTGTATCTTTCGTCAGTCTGTAGGAGAACTCATGGGCGCAACCAGTGTGACAGGACGGCCGGAGCGGGGACGCAGCGGGGCGGCAAGCCGGCCGGGGCGACGCAAGAACCGAGCCGCAGGCGGATGATGCAGAGCTGGAGCGGAGGCACGCGGGCGTGGCCTCGTGCAGCGGGAGCCGGACCGGGTTGTAGACGGCCGAAGGCAGGCCGGCCGCAAGGGAAGGCAAAGCCGGCGAGGGCGCTCGTGGCAGAGGCAACGACGCGGCGGAGGAACCAAGGCGGGACACAGCCGTGGCAGCACGGGGCATGGAGCCGGCCGCAGTGAAAGAGGGCTGCGGTGACTACTGGGCAGCACGGCCGGCTCACGGCGGGTACCCCAACAGGAGAGGAGAGGCTGGCGGCTCTACCGTTCCAGTGAGGCGGACGGTGACTTAGACTGAGGCGATGCGAGGCCATGGGGGTGGCAACGCAGGCGAGCTGGGCGGATGTAGGAGGAGGCGCACCGGCGGCTCGCAGCAGAGACAAGGCCGTGGCCTGTGGGAACGGCGGCTCAGCGGCCGGCGGGTCTCTTCAGAGACGAAAAACCAGCGACGGAATATCGCGAGACGACGGCCCGACGGTGGTCGGTCTCGGCGTGAGGCCACAGGCGGCTCGGAAGGAAGCCAAGCGAGGCGGGCTCGCTTGGAGGTGACGATGTGGGCGGCCGGCTCACTCTGCGCGGGTCGGCGGCTGGCGACTTCCGGCAGCTGGTGATCGCGGCGGTTTGAGGCCACTGGGCGAGGCGATTTAAGCAAGCGCGAGGGTGCTCCGGCGTTTGTCGTGGTTGCGGCAAGGCGGAGATGGACGGTTCATCGCGAGGCGATGGAGGCGGCGTCCAACTCGGAGTCCAGCGGGGGCGACTCACTGGAACTGTCACGCGGAGTCCAGCGGGAGTCGTGGAATTGTCACGGCAGATGTCCTTAGTGTGAGGACTTAGTCGCGAGGCCAACGCATCTATGTAGTAGCTCGAGAGGGGTTGAGCGGAATCGAGAGACGCAACACAAGACGAGGATTTAGACAGCTTCGGGCCCCGGGAAACATCATCCGGTAACAACCCTACATGCTGTTTGAGGCTAGGTCTCATTATGATCACGAGGGAGTCGCCGGCTTGGCCGGCTCTTTGTGTCTAGCCCTAGAGATTGTTTCTCGCTCCCCCTTCTTGGGGTGCCCTGCCCCTCCTTATATAAGTTGAAGGGGCGGGTTACATGTAGAGTCCATCTTGGACTAAGACTTAAACTATTCCGACTTCTCATCACGGGCCTCCCTCCATGGGCTTCTTAATGTCTTGGGCTTCTTACAATCTGGCTTACGATCTGACTTACCATCTGGCTTAACTGTCCGGCTTACCATCTGGCTTACCGTCTGGCTTACCGTCTGGCTTAACTGTCCGGCTTACATGACTGTGTCTGCCGGGTTACATGACTGTGTCTGCCGGGTTACATGACTGTGTCTTCTGGGTTACATGACTGTGTCTGCCGGGTTACATGACTGTGTCTGCCGGGTTACATGACTGTGTCTGCCGGGTTACAATGCTTAACTGTTCCCGCCAGCTTAACCTGCTTAACTGTTCCCACCGGCTTATAGTCTGCCGGGTCATCAATGAAACATCCAATCCCAGCCAGTTCATATCTCCGGCCGGGTCATACCGCGGGGTATATCCCCGACACCAGGCATAAGGCCGAGCCTTCCACCCTTTACCAAGTATATAGATGCATTAATAATATAAGAGATATTGTGTTAACCCAACATAAACATAATCCAACATGGAGCAATCTTCATCTTCACCTACAACTAGCAACGCTATAAGAGGGGCTGAGCAAAAGCGGTAACATAGCCATACAATGGTTTGCTAGGAAGGTTGACAAAGGTTAGAGGTGGTTTCATGGCAATTCAGGAGGCTTGAAGAGCAAGTGATAGGTAGCGCAGCATAGCGATAGAACGAAGCAACTAGCATAGCAATGATAGTAATGAGATCCAAGGTGACGGTCATCTTGCCTGAAATCCCGCTAGGAAAAAGAACGAATCCATGAAGAAGATGAAGCCACGACGACGAACCAAGCGTAGTCGAACGAATCCTCACGATCGCAACGAAACGGGAATTATCGAGAAGGAGCACAACATGGTAAACACACCACACATGAACAAGGCATGATGCTCAATCAAGTATGATGCATGACAAGGCTATATGATGCTACTCATGGCAAGAGATGATGCATACAAGAGCAACACATCAAAGCAAGTTTAAATGAGGCCGGAACTAACATATAACAAATCCGGTAAGTCCTCATATGCAAGTTTCGAAATTGGTCCAGATCTGAATAAACCTTATGTTCAAGTTGTTAAACAGCAAGTTAAAATGCACCAAGATGATCTACACAAAATTCTAGTCAAGTTACATATAAAGTTCATTTAGTTCGGAGCTACGGCCTAGAAGATATGAGCAAAACAAGTTAAACATGGCATTGATACAAAATGCATTGAAACATCAAGCAAACACTCTCAAAACAAGGATGCAACAAGGTAATATGAAACTACATGCAAAACTAAGCAAGTTTCATATAGAGCATGCTCAAAACGGAGCAACGGTGCAACACATACACTCCAAACAAGATATAGCAACAATCTGTCCAAAACAGCAACTAGGCATGTTGCGAGCATCAAAACAATATGCTACAGCATCCTAACATGAGAGCAAAAGACATGGACATGATGTACAGGTAAATCATAACAAAACATGAACACTGAGCTATCTCCAGAAATCACTAGAACATGCTCAAAAGGACATGGCAAGAATGCAAATAATAACAGTTTCACAGACTTGGCAGAATTTCACTAGACATGACAGAAATAACATCAGGTTGCAGAGTTTAGAGCTATCAAACAACATGCTACAAAAGTCCCTTACTGATCACGAGCCAAAAAGGCACAGAAGATATGATGGCACCCATGTAAACATAGCAAGTTTCATAAACAGATTCAGACTTGGTGAAAATAACAGTACATGGCAGAAACAATGATAAGTAGGCATGTTGGTGAGCTTGTACCACTCACCACAGAGCATTACATGGCATGGAAAGGTAACCAACAGTAAGAAGGCATTATTATGAAGCTAAGCATGTCAAGATAAAGTTCATAGGGTGCATGGATCACTAGCAAAACACATGTCAAAACTGAACTTCATGTTAATAGGCTGACAGCAACATTATTTAGCAATTTGAGAGCAAGATTACAACAAAGATACAGCAGGCTATAAATTCAAACAGGGGTATGGATGGATAGAGCATAACATTTATAACAAAACATCCTTAGTGAAAATCTCCAGATTATGCATAGAACTCATGGTGACAGCAGGTTTACATGGCATCACAATGTTACAGCTCCAGACTTAGCAGAAATGACTAAGTCACAGAAATCAGCAGCATCATGGAGGCTACTTTGCATGCTTGTGCTAGTCACCACATATATCACAAAAATACAATACAAGCACCCCTGTAAAGATGGCATGATGTAGTACAAAACACATGTAGATCTCATGCTCATAGGATGCACACACAAAATGCAACAAAAATAACAAATCAGCAAGTTCTGTAAACAGACAGCAGTTAACATCATATAGCACTCTTGCAATGATGATTAGGGCATCAAGATGAACTCAAAAAAGCATGGCACAGTGGAATTAAATGTATAACCTCTCACAATGAACATTTTGATATATTACACGCACAAAACGGAGCAGCACACATGAATGCAACAATTTTTAGGACTTCGTGGAAAAACGAAGTCAACCTCGTGGATCTGGATCCAGATCTGGAGCGCGTGATTCGAGGATGACCGGGGAGCTCGCCGGAGTTGGAGAGGAGGCCGGAGAGGGGGAAGGCCGGAGCGGGGCGGGACGGCGCGGACGGGCGCCGGCGGTGAGCTCCGGTGACCGGAGGCGAGGAGCAGGGCGGCGCCCGCGGCTGGCGGCGCGGCGACGGCCGGGACGGAGCCGAGGCCGGGCGGCGGCGCCGGGCGCCCGCGCGGCGGAGACGGCGGCCCGCGGCGACGGGGCCGGCGGAGGCGAGGTGGGGCGCGGGAGGCGCGCCGCAGCGGCGCTCGGGCCCGAGGCGGCCCGGGGCGGGCTCGCGATGGGCCCCGGCGGGCCTGGCGGCGGGGGCGGCGGCCAGGACAGGTGGCGCGAGGCCATTGGCGCGAGAGGCGGCGATGGACGCGTCCGGCGACGGGGCGGACGTGTCCGGCGCGGTGGGAGGAGATGGGCTAGGGTTAGGGGTGGTTTCATCCGCGAATTTCGGGGGAGGGGTGTTTATATAGGTAGAGGGAGCTAGGAGAGTACAAATGGGGTGCGGTTTTCGCCCACACGATTGTGATCGAACGGCGGAGAGCATGGAGGGGAGTTGGATGGGCTAGGGGGCTGATTTGGAGGGGTGCTGGGCTGCAAGGAGAGAGGGGTTTCGGGCTACGCGGTTAACCGTTGGGGCATCAAACGACCTCCAAATGGAACGAAATTTGACGGGCGGTCTACCGGTGACATACCAAGGCCACTCGGCAAAACTCGGCCCATTTCGAGAATGTTTTTCTCCCGCTCACGAAACAAGGTCTGGGAGGTGCGACGGGTGCATGTGGGAGTGTCGGATCGCGAAACGGACAACGGGGAAAAAGGCCGGATGCAAGTTTCGAAAAACATGCAGATGAAATGTAGATGATGACATGGCAAAGTGCAACACGCAAGCAAATGACATGGCAACAACGACGAATAACTGGAAGACACCTGGCGCATCGGATCCGGGGCGTTACAAGTCCGTAGGACAACAACAATCATACCATAGGCTAGCTTCTAGGGTTTAGCCTCTACGATCTCGTGGTAGATCAACTCTTGTAATACTCATATCATCAAGATGAATCAAGCAGGAAGTAGGGTATTAACTCCATCGAGAGGGCCCGAACCTAGGTAAACATTGTGTCCCCAGCCTCCTGTTACCATCCGCCTTAGACGCACAGTTCGGGACCCCCTACCCGAGATCCGCCGGTTTTGACACCGACATTGGTGCTTTCATTGAGAGTTCCACTGTGTCGTCGCGATAAAGGCTTGATGGCTCCTTCGATCATCGCCAATGATGCGATCCAGGGTGAGGTTTACCTCCCCGGACAGATCTTCGTATTCGGCGGCTTCGTACTGCGGGCCAACTCGCTTGGCCATCTGGAGCAGATCGAGAGCTATGCCCCTGGCCGTCAGGTCAGGTTTGGAAATTTAAACTACACTGCCGACATCCGCAGAGACTTGATCTTTGACGGATTCGAGCCCATGTCAGGTGCGCCGCATAGTCACGACGAGCACGACTTAGCTCTGCCGCCGGACAGTGTTCGGGAGATCGCACCTATGCCTACTCCGGCCCTAGATCCGGAGTCGATTGTGCCGTCTGAGGACAGGTGGATGGACCCCGCCTCAAAGGCCACACACTCAGTGGCGATAGAGCCGAATACTGACTTCACCTCCTATGAGACCTGTGTCGCCGGATCCTCAGATTCATCCCCGACCACAGGCCCCGAACCGCCTGCGTCCATACATATCGAATCTGATTGGGCGCCGATCATGGAGTTTTCCTCCACGAATATCTTTCAGCACTCACCACTGGGCGACGTGCTAAACTCATTAAGGTCTCTCTCCTTGTCAGGAGACCCTTGGCCGAACTATGTCCGGCTAGAATGGGATGCGGACGACGAAGAAATCCGCCCCCCACCCACCACCCACGTAGTAGCCACTGTTGACGATTTAACCGACATGCTCGATTTCGGCTCCGAAGACATCGACGGTATGAACGACGATGCAGGAGACGAACAGGAACCACCGCCCACAGGGCGCTGGACTGCCACCTCATCATATGATATATACATGGTGGACACCCCAAAGAAGGCGATGGCGATAAGACAGCGGAGGATAATCCCTCCAAGAAGCAATCCAAGCACCGACGTCAGCGGGGCCGCTCTAAGTCACGCCATAGCAAAAGCAGCGATACCGGCAAACAATAACGCTCCGGATAGTGCCGAAGACGACGACAATCCCCTCCAGCCAGACCTCGAGCGGGAGGATGAACAAGCTAGCCCTCTGGAACAGGCAGCAGACGGAGAATCTGAGGATGACAATTACATGCCTCTCTCCGAAGACGAGGTAAGCCTCGGTGACGAAGAATTTATCGTGCCTGAGGATCCCGTCGAGCATGAGCGCTTCAAGCGCCGGCTTATAGCCATAGCAAACAGCCTGAAGAAAAAGCAACAACAGCTTCGAGCTGATCAAGATCTGCTAGCGGATAGATGGACTGAAGTCCTGGCGGCCGAGGAATACGAACTTGAGCGCCCAACCAAGAGTTACCCAAAGCGCAGGTTGCTACCCCAACTCGAGGAGGAAGCATTAAAACCTACATCACCAGCGTATGATGCGGCTGATCGGCCACCTCGTGGCCGAGACAGAGAGGCATATCAGCCCGAAGTCCAGCCCGCACCCCGCCGCCATTCAAACAAAAATACCAAGGCCCGGGGCAACACGCGGGACCAGCGAGACGTATTGGAAAACAAAGCAAGACATACAAGATCGATCTACGGATCACGAGGTCGCGCCCCAACGTGTGACGATGATCGTCACGCCGGATACACTAAAAGCAAATCCGGCCGGGCCGAATACAGCAGACAAGACTCGTATGAACTGCGTCGTGAAATAGCCCAGCACAGAGGCGCCGCACACCCCCTATGCTTCACCGATGAAGTAATGGATCATGAATTCCCAGAAGGATTCAAACCCGTGAACATTGAGTCATATGATGGCACAACAGACCCCGCGGTCTGGATCGAGAATTTCCCCCTCCACATCCACATGGCCCGCGGTGACGATCTACATGCCATCAAGTACCTCCCACTAAAACTCAAAGGACCAGCTCGGCATTGGCTGAATAGCCTGCCAGCAAACTCCATTAGCAGTTGGGAGAATTTGGAAGACGCATTCCTTGACAACTTCCAGGGCACTTATGTGTGACCACCAGATGCTGATGACTTGAGCCACATAACCCAACAGCCAGGGGAATCGGCCAGGAAATTCTGGACTCGGTTCCTAACTAAAAAGAACCAAATTGTCGACTGTCCGGATGCCGAGGCCTTAGCGGCATTTAAACATAACATCCGGGATGAGTGGCTCGCCCGACACCTCGGCCAAGAGAAGCCGAAGTCCATGGAAGCCCTCACGACACTCATGACCCGCTTTTGCGCGGGCGAGGACAGCTGGCTGGCTCGCAGCAACAGCACATCAAGAAATCCTGGCAATTCAGACGCCAAAGATACTAACGGCAGACCACGTCGCAACAGACACAAGCGCCGCAACAACGGTGACAACGCCGAAGACACGGCAGTCAATGCCGGATTCAGTGGCTCTAAATCCGGTTAGCGGAAGAAGCCGTTCAAAAGAAGCAATCCGGGCCCGTCCAGTTTGGACCGTATACTCGATCGCTCATGTCAAATTCATGGCACCCCCGATAAGCCAGCCAATCACACCAACAGAGAATGCTGGGTATTCAAGCAGGCCGGCAAGTTGAATGCCGAAAACAAGGACAAGGGGCTGCATAGCGACGGCGAGGATGAGCCTCAGCCGCCGAACACAGGAGGACAGAAGAGGTTCCCTCCACAAGTGAAAACGGTGAACATGATATACGCAACCCATATTCCCAAGAGGGAACGGAAGCGTGCACTAAGGGACGTCTATGCGATGGAGCCAGTCGCCCCAAAGTTCAACCCATGGTCCTCTTGTCCGATCACCTTTGATCGCAGAGACCACCCCACTAGTATCCGCCATGGCGGATCTGCCGCATTGGTCCTTGACCCCATCATTGACGGATTTCACCTCACTCGCGTCCTTATGGACGGTGGCAGCAGCCTGAACCTGCTCTATCAGGATACAGTGCGCAAAATGGGCATAGACCCCTCGAGGATCAAACCCACAAAAACCACCTTTAAAGGTGTAATCCCAGGTGTAGAGGCCTGTTGCACGGGCTCAATCACACTGGAAGTGGTCTTCGGATCTCCGGACAACTTGTGAAGCGAGGAGTTAATCTTCGACATCGTCCCCTTTCGCAGCGGATATCACGCACTGCTCGGACGAACCGCATTTGCCAGATTCAATGCGGTACCGCATTATGCATACCTCAAACTCAAAATGCCAGGACCACGCGGGTTATAACAGTCAATGGAAACACAGAACGCTCGCTCCGCACGGAGGAGCACACTGCGGCCCTCACAGCAGAAGCACAAAGCAGCCTTTTAAGGCAAACCGCCAATTCGGCGATAAAGCCCCCGGACACCTTCAAGCGAGTCCGGAGTAACCTGCAACAGGATCGCCTGGCACGCTCAGGGCTCGCCTAGCAATTCGGCCTCCATCCTAGTCCCAGTCAAGCGACGAAATCTGTGCTGCGCATGCATAATTACGCACTAAAAGTACCATGGGCATAGGCGGAGGCACGGCCAGGACACGTCCCACAATGCGGCTCAACCGCGCCAGGGGCTGTATACCTTTATCATTTTTTCTCTTTCAGGACCTTACTCTCTGGAAGCCCTTTTCGGCAGTCTGATTGCTGGACGCATTACGGGAAGGAAATACCAAGGAAGCAAGAAGCTCTGACGTACAAGGGAAAACCCAGGTGGTCTCTGATAACAATCGATGTACCTGTTTTTACATACCCATACGCAGCTTGCCCTTGGATAGGACATGTCAAATAGTCCTATTTTTCGCTTACTGCACTACTTGTATACGTACGCTTTGACGTATTATTTAAACAACAATGTATAGCATTAGCCTATTATTGCATTTCTTGTTTTCCTTGTCTGCTTATTTATGACAAATTGCACCCGTACATTCTGGTACGACCAGTACGCCAGGGGCTTCAGTATACCCCATAAATACGGCGTGAGAAGTCCGAACAGTTTCGACAGTGCGGCACCCCGAACTTATAGCATTATATGCATCAACTCCGAATCATGTCTTGGGTCAATAGTTGGGTTTGCCCGGCTCCCATGTTTTGGTACCTTATGTTCCGCAATATCGGCTAAGGTAGCACTCGGAGAACTACTGCGATTGTGTCCCGGTTCTTCCGGACGAGCACCTCAGTAGAGAAAGCCGAAAACTGACTGTCATGATAAGGCGAGAGCTGGTCGCTGTTCGAGAGGTCTCAAGTCCTTAAAGACTTTTTCCTCTTCGGGCGAGGAGTCGGCCTTGCCCGACTTAGGCGTATATAGCGCCCCAAATTCGGCCTTTCGAATATTAGGGGCTTCGCCAAAATTTAAAATTGTAGACTTCTATGGCTAAGTGAGAGTGATAAAGCCTTATAGTCCGATTGCCTGGTTCGTTGTGCTGAACACCTCCTTCGAAGGACCCAAAATTGGGATAAAGAGTGCTCAGGTTTATCCTGAACACCTCAGTACTAGTTACATGGGGGCAGAAGCCGACGACTGGCCAACTCTCAGATTTTATAAACGGCCGCACAGAAGGTAATATTTTAAATTAACAAGCGTTGCATAGCGCAAATGAACTCGTTTCATATTACAGGATCACATGAGTACATTTATTCGAATATTACATCCTTAGCACATTCCTCCGCCACAAGGCGAGCACCCTTCAGGACACTGTCATAATACTTTTCGGGGTGGCGATGCTCCTTGCCCTCCGGCGGCCCCTCCTTCACCATCTTCCCGGCGTCCAGCTTCGCCCAGTGCACCTTCGCCCGGGCAAAAGCCCTGCGCGCACCCTGGATGCAGACGGACCGCTTTATGACTTCAAACCGTGGACAGGCATTCGCAAGCCGCCTCACCAGACCGATGTAGCTACCAGGCAGGGGCTCGCCAGGCCACATCCGGACTATAAGACCCCTCATGGCCTGTTCGGCCGCCTTGTGAAGCTCGACCACTTGCTTCAACTGGTCGCTCAAGGGCATTGGGTGTTCGGTCCCAGTATACTGGGACCAGAACAACTTCTCCGTCGAGCTCCCCACCTCGACCCGGTAGAACTCCGCGGCATCTGACACACTGTGGGGTAGATCTGCGAACGCTCCTGGAGAGCTCCAAACTCGGGTAAGTAAAAAGAAAGTTTCCTTCACATGCTTGCTTTGCATAATGAATGCCTTACCCGCCACTATCTTCTTAACCGCCTCAATTTCCTGGAGGGCCTTTTGGGCTTCGGCCTTGGCATGTTGTGCGCTTTCGAGGGCCTTCGCAAGCTCGGACCCTTGCGTCTTAGAGTCAAGCTCCAAGGACTCGTGTTTCTTGACGAGAGCCTGGAGCTCTTGCTGCACCTCGCCTACTCGGGCCTCTTGTTTCTCTCGCTCGATGCGCTCCTTGGACGCTTTGTCTTCGGCCTCGGACAGCGCCTTCTGCAGGGCCGCCACTTCGGTCATGGCCCCTAGCAAAATTCATGACGATCCTATTATTTCAAAACCAAATTTTTTCTTTATCAATATTCAGACGGGGTGTCACTTACCTTTGTTCTCTTCGAGCTGCCTCTTGGTAAGGCCGAGCTCTTCCTTGGACACCTCAAGGTCCCGCTTCAGTGCGGCGACCTCCGCAGTACGAGCGGCGGCGGCCAGCAGTGAAGCCTGCTTATTCACATAGACACATTTTGATTAGACTCCTGCGATTATTATTTGATCCTCTATTCGGCCTTTCTCCGCGAATGCCAAACAGAGCATCAGGGGCTACTGTCTATGCTGTAACATTTTCTTACAATTTGATTACTTACCTCAAAGCCGGTTAGGAGGCTGGCACAGGCTTCAGTCAGTCCGCTCTTAGCAGACTGAACCTTCTTGACTACCGCACTCATAATAGTGCGGTGCTCTTCGTCAATGGAAGCGCCGCGAAGCACTTCCAACAAGTTGTCCGATGCATCTGGATGGACAGAGGCCATCGGCACAGATGGCTTGCCCCCCTTAGCGAGGGGTTGCCTGACAGAATCCGGAACCACTGGAGGTTCCGGCACCGTATTCGGCTTGGGGCTAGAATTGCTGCCCCCGACGTTGGGGCCCAGGGGAGTCTTGCCCCTCGTACGCCCAACACCTGGAATGTCGCCTTGGGGCGCTTCCGGAACTGTCTCCCCTTGGTTCTGTTCCCTTTGATACAACACCTCGGCGTCGTCCGTAGGGCAGGGGAGGAGGCGGTCGGGAGTGAATCGCTGTTCATATCTAACAGGCCCAAAGAATCATCCGACGAAGACACGTCGATATGGGCTCGGGATGGACTGCATAATCATGCGTGGCGTGATAAGAAACAGTACAATACGACATACCAAGAATTATTATGGTATCCGGATACTCACAACTTCGTCAGGGGCTTGTCCCTGGGTAACCACTCCTCGTCGCTGAAAGCGGCCGTCGTGGAGCAGTCCGGGAGGAGGGCCCTTCCCTTCTTGGACCTTTCGGCCTCCCCTGATGGGGCGGCCTTCCTTTTCCTGTCCCCCCTCCCCGGCTGGGGGGAGAACTTTCCTCTTCCTCCTCCTCGTTTTCGTGGGAGGAGTGCGCCTTGGTGTTTTCGGACGATGAGTCCGATATAACCTTGCGCCGGAGACCCTTCCTGGTCCCCGTGGCCTTCTTCTTGGCCTTCTTCTCCGGCACCTCATAAGGCGCCAGAACCAGCATCTCTGTTAGGAGAGCATCTGCTGGATCTTCGGGCAGGGGAGCCGGATAATCGATCTGCTCCACTGTCGCTACCCAGTCCTGTTAAATGGCGTGGAGGCTTAGATCCCGCGCGTGGTTATACTAGGGAAAAGAACATCTTATGAGATGTAAAAGACTTACCGGATTGGCAGGGCGCTTTGCGCTGAGTCCGCGGTCCTCGGTAAGGGGAGGAGGTACCTCGGCACCCTTGAATAGCACCTTCCAGACGTCCTTGTGCGTCGTGTCGAAGAGCTCTCGCAGCATCTGGTGCTCGGCCGGGTCGAACTCCCACAAATTGAATGCCCGTCTTTGACAAGGGAGGATCCGGCGGAAGAGCATGACTTGGACCATGTTGACGAGCTTGATTTTCTTGCTCATCATGTTTTTGACGCATGTCTGGATTCCAGTCAGCTCTTGCGAGGAACCCCAGGATAGGCCCTTCTCTTTCCAGGAGGTGAGCCGCATGGGGATTCCGGATCGAAATTCGGGGGCCGCCACCCAGTTGGTGTCGCGCGGCTCGATGATGTAGAACCACCCCGATTGCCACCCCTTTACGGTCTCCACATAGGAGCCTTCGAGCCAGGTGACGTTGGGCATTTTGCCCACCATGGCGCCTCCACACTCCGCTTGCTGGCCGACCACCACCTTCGGTTTAACGTTGAAGGTCTTCAGCCACGGGCCGAAGTGGGGCTTGATGCGGAGGAAGGCCTCGCACACGACGATAAACGCCGAGATGTTGAGGATGAAATTGGGGGCCAGATCGTGAAAGTCCAGCCCGTAGTAGAACATGAGCCCACGGACAAACGGGTGGAGGGGAAATTCCAGTCCGCGGACGAAGTGGGTAAGAAATACCACCCTCTCATGGGGTTCTGGAGTAGGGACGATTTGCCCCGCATCTGGTAGCCGGTGCGCGATATCCGCGGCCAGGTATCCAGCTCCCCGTAGCTTTGTAATGTCCTCCTTCATAATGGAGGAGACCATCCACTTGCCTCCCGCTCCGGACATGCTTGGAGTGGTTTGAGGAGAAAATGCGAACTTGGGTGCTGGAGCTCAAGTGCGCAAGAATGGATGAGCAAGGAGGAAGAAGGCGTGGGTGAAAAAGGTGAATCCTTGTCCCTTTATAAGGGCGTAAGAAACTATGCGCCTCCCCACCTACCTGGTAAACTCGCTTATTCCCCAAGCGCTGTAATTGATGGCGCGGTTGGGTTACCCACACCCGTATTGATGAGAATCCCGTGATAAGGGGGACACGATCTCTGCTTCGACAAGAAGTGCCAAGAAAACCGCCTCGCAATATGTGAAGTGGCTGGTTGTGAAAAACGGTTCAAATAATGACCGGGCCGTGGTGTGATGTCATGCTGCAGAATGTGTCATCAGATTAGATTTGTGGAAATATTATTCTCTCTATAGTGGTATGTGGAATTTGTTTTGCAGAGCCAGACACTATCCTTGTGTTCAAATTCTTCTATGGAGTATTCGGAGGAAGAACCCGCCTTGCAATGCCGAAGACAATCTGCGCGCCGGACTCATCGTCATTGAAGCCTGGTTCAGGGGCTACTGAGGGAGTCCTGGATTAGGGGGTCCTCGGAGAGCCGGACTCTATCCTTTGGCCAGACTGTTGGACTATGAAGATACAAGATTGAAGACTTCGTCCCGTGTCCGGGTGGGACTCTCCTTGGCGTGGAAGGCAAGCTTGGCAATACGGATATGTAGATCTCCTCCCTTGTAACCGACTCTGTGTAACCCTAGCCCCCTCCGGTGTCTATATAAAGACACCGGAGGGTTTAGTCCGTAGGACAACAACAATCATACCATAGGCTAGCTTCTAGGGTTTAGCCTCTACGATCTCGTGGTAGATCAACTCTTGTAATACTCATATCATCAAGATCAATCAAGCAGGAAGTAGGGTATTACCTCCATCGAGAGGGCCCGAACCTGGGTAAAGATTGTGTCCCCCGCCTCATGTTACCATCCACCTTAGACACATAGTTCGGGACCCTCTACCCGAGATCCGCCGGTTTTGACACCGACAGCGGGAGGCCATCGATGTGGGCACAACCCACCTGGGCGCGCCTGGGCCCCCAGGCGCACCCTGATGGGTTGTGCCCCCCTCGGAGCACCCCCCCAGGTGCTGCTCTGGCCCATCCTGAGTGTTCTGGTCCATCAAAAATCTCCAAAAAGTTTCGCGGTGTTTGGACCCCGTTTGATATTGATTTCCTGCGATGTAAAAAACAAGCAAAAAACAAGAACTGGCACTGGGCACTGGGTCAATAGGTTAGTCCCAAAAAGTGATATAAAGTTACTACAAAATGATTGTAAAACATCCAAAAATGATAAAATAACAACATGAGTACTTCATAAATTATAGATACGTTGGAGATGTATCAGCATCCCCAAGCTTAATTCCTACTCGTCCTCGAGTAGGTAAATGATAAAAGAAATAATTTATGAAGTGTGAATGCTACCAAAGTGCATAAGTTTGATCAATGATAATTTCAATCACTTTTTCTAGCATCATAACAGCAATTATTTCTTATAAAACTTCTCATGTTATAGTAGCAACCAATTCACATGTTAAGGTTCAAACAATGAATTCTCTCGAAACCCAACAACCTATGTTCTCAGTCACCAAGCAATTGCAATTCAAATTATTCAATAGAGTTTAAGTAAGAGCTCCACATACTCAACCATCTTATAGTCTTCTATGATTGCTAACACTCACTGCATACACATGAGCAAAACATTTCAACCGGAGACATACAAAGATAGAGGCTTATAATTTCGCCTCCCAACGTATTCACCTCAAGGGTGATGTCAACAATAATAACTCATGCTACCCATATCCAACTGGATGTATGTGCCTAGATCTTTCCTCACCATATGATGCTTGCCAAAAGAGAAAAATAAAAAGGAATAGAGAGAAAAACTTTGACTCTTTGCATAAAAGTAAATACATAAAAGTAAAAGATAGGCCCTTCGCAGAGGGAAGCAGAGGTTGCCATGCGCTTATTTGTTTATATGCTCAACCCCTTAGTGCAAAAGAACGTCACGTTATATTGCCCCTTATGATAGCAGCCTTTATTATGCAATCCGTCGCTTTTATTCTTTGCCATCTCAAGTTCGTACAACGCTCAATTTTCTCTTACACTAAATGATCTAACACTTTTAGAAGCAATTTTTATTGCCTTATTGCACCGATGACAACTTACTTGAACGATCTTGCTCAATCCTTAGGTAGGTATGGTGGACTCTTGAAAATAAGATTTGGGTTTCAGGGTTTTTGGATGCACAAGTAGTATCTCTACTTGGTGTGGAATTTTCGGCTAGCAAAGATGGGGTGCAAGCACCACATGTTGAAGGATCTATGACAATATAACTTCTATGTGAATATGAACAAACATAAACCATTATGTTGTCTTCCTTGTCCAACGTCAATAATTTTGGCATATAATATTTTGATGGGGGCTCACAATCACAAAAAATTTCAACGATAGTGTATTTGCATGTGAAAGTTCTCTTCCTTATACTAATTATTCGTGAATTGCTTGTATGACCAATATTGTGATTGTCAAGCCTCAAAAGATTTCACTTTCTAAACTCAATGTGAAGCTACCACTAGGCATGATATGCTTTCAACTTCATGATATTCAATTTATTCAACAATTTACTCATAGGATATAAGTGAAGCACAAGAGTAAATGACAAGCTACTCCAAAAGATATAACTGAAGATCATGAGCATAATATTTATTTCTCTCAAATTAATTTAAGTGAAGCAAGAGAGAATTTCTTCAAAAATAATAAAGCACACCATGCTAAAAAAGATATAAGTGAAGCACTAGAGCAATTCCATAGAAGAGAGCTTCGTTGACGGGATGTGTGTGCCGCTTACTCAGCCTTCCTGGCAACTATTTGAGGGCTCTATTTTATTTAAAAACTTTCAGATCTAAGTATTTTATTAAAATAGCAATCAAAACAAAATAAAATGACATTTTAAGGATAGCACAACTTATGTGAAGAAGCAAAAACTTAGGCTCAACCGATACTAACCGATAATTGTTGATGAAGAAAGGTGGGATGCCTACCGGGGCATCCCAAGTTTAGATGCTTGAGACTTCTTGAAATATTATCTTGGGGTGCCTTGGGCATCCCAAAGCTTGAGATTTTGTGTCTCCTTAATTCCTCTCATATCATGGTTTTCCTAAATCTCAAAAGCTTCATCCACACAAAACTCAACAAGAACTCGTGAGATAAGTTAGTATAAACCAATGCAAAAACCTTATCATACTCTACTATAGCAAATCACAAAAATTATTATTCAACATTGCATAGTAAATGCCTCTGCATATTTAATACTCCTATCCTCAAATAGAATCATTAAACAAGCAAACATATGCAAACAATGCAACCATAACAGCAATCTGCCAAAACAGTACAGTCTGTAAAGAATGCAAGATTCATCATACTTCCCTAACTCCAAAAATTATGAAAATTTAACACACTGTAGAAATTTTATCAGAGCTTATTGTTCAAAAAGTCAACATTTAATCACATTCTGACTTTTCTAGGGAATTTTTGCAATAGCAGTAAACTTTCTGTTTTCAAACAGCAACATGTAGACTTGCAAAATAAGCATGGCAAAGGCTATCAATGCCAATTTTATTGAAATAAAAGATGCAAAAACATTATTCTAATTAACAGCAAGCAAATCCTAAAAAAATAAAATGACGCTCCAAGTAAAACACATATCATGACGAATGAAAACATAGCTCCAAGTGAGGTTACCGATAATATTGGAGACGAAAGAGGGGATGCCTTCCGGGGCATCCCCAAGCTTAGTTGCTTGGATCTTCCTTGAATATCACCTTGGGGTGCCTTGGGCATCCCCAAGCTTAGAGTATTGTCACTCCTTATTCTCCTCATATCAACATCTCACCCAAAACTTGAAAACTTCAATCACACAAAACTTAACGGAACTTCGTGAGATAGGTTAGTATGATAAAGAGCAAACCATTTCACTTTGGTACTGTCAAAGACAAGATTAATAATTGTTCTCACACAATTCCTACTGTACCATATCATTTCCACAATTTATATTGAGCAATATAAGACATAGAAACTGAAAGCAAGGAAACTATGCATTGAAAACAGAATATGTCAAAAACAGAACAATCTGTAATGATCTGGATAACTACCATACTTCTGCTACTCCAAAAATTATGAAAAAATCTGGAACACGTGAGGAATTTGTATATTAAACTTATGAAAAAAGAATCAACTCAAAATCACTTCTCTGTTAAAAATGAGAATTATTTTTGTGAGTGCAAAAGTTTCTGTTTTTCAGCAAGATCAAAGCAACTATCACCCAACATGATCCCAAAGGGTTTACTTGGCACTTTATTAAAACAAAAGCTATAAAACATGATTAATACAGTAACATAATCATGTGAACACTCAAAAACAGTAGGTAAAAGTTTTGGGTTGTCTCCCAACAAGTGCTTTTCTTTAATGCCTTTTAGCTAGGCATGATGAGTTCAATGATGCTCGCATAAAATATAACAACTGAAACATGAGGAGAGCATCATGAAGAATATGACTAGCACATTTAGGTCTAACCCAATTCTATGCATAGGGATTTTGTGAGAAAACAACTTATGGGAACAAGAATCAACTAGCATAGGAAGGCAAAACAAGTGCAACTTCAAAACAATCAACACATAGAGAAGAAACTTGATATTATTGAGATATGTAAGAGCATAAGTTCCTTCCTCCTAATAATTTTCAGAAACATCATGAATGGTTTCAACAATATAACTATCACATACATCACTCTTTTCATGATGCACACGCATAGAAGATTTATCACTCTTTATGGCATACATGTCATCATAATAATCATCATAGATAGCAACTTTATTGTCATAGTCAATTGAAACCTCTTCCAAAATAGTGGATGTATCACTAAATAAAGTCATGACCTCTCCAAATCCACTTTCATCAATATTGTAATAAGATTCAACACCCTCCAAAATAGTGGGATCACTACTACCTAGAGTTGACACTCTTCCAAACCCACTTTTATCAATGTAATCATCATAAATAGGAGGCATGCTATCATCATAATAAACTTTCTTATCGAAAGTAGAAGGAATCAAAGGATCATATTCATTAAGCAAAGGATCCCCAAGCTTAGGACAAGCATTATTTCCAGCAAATAAATCTTCAAACATGTCATACTCATTAAACATAGCATCCCCAAGCTTGTGGTTTTGCATATCATCACAATCATTCTTATCAATAGCATGAATGGCACCAATAGTATAGCAAACATTATTATCATATTCTTCCAAGCAAGTGCTAAAAAGATTTTCAAGACCATAAGGGATATCGTTGTCTTCCCAATCATAATCATTACAAAAAGTAGTAGGTATCACAAAATCATACTCAATATCATCATCCTCCATCAACATATTTGATTCACTTTCATGAGGCACAATGGTGATAGGAGCAACATTATTTGGGAGATATACATTTTTACCTTTATTCTTTCTTCTTTTCTTCTTCACTATATTATGTGTGGGTTTAATTATTTTTTTCAAGCTTCTTGTTGAAGAGATTGATTGTATTGGAAGCTCCTCCTCGTTACCTGATTCATCATAATAAACACTAGGAGGGTATTGGGAAACATTCTCCCTTTCATTAGTACTCTCTTCATATTTTATTTGTTTTCTTGTCTTTAGGTAGTTGGCAATATAAGGATTCTCAATGCAATTTACCGCACAAAACATATAAATTTCTTCTAGATCAAAATCAAGAAATCTCTCGGGATTTGGAAAACCCTTAGTTATACGTTCATTTCTTCAAACCACAAAAGAAGACTAAGCTCTTTATCATGCTAAAGGGTAATCAAGTTATCACAATTTTTGGACACGATTTGATCATGAAATAATTTTCATTGGAGATTTAAATGACAACGTTCATTGCAAAGTTCACAAGGATGGCGAAAAAAATTACATCTTTCAGCACAATCATCTAGCCTCTTTTGCAACTTTTTCGTTTCTAAATATTTATGCTTCTTACAAAATCTATCTTCCCTTTTTGGTGTGCAATTGCACTCCCAATTCACTCCGCAAAAATTGACATTCCTATAGGAGACATTTTTCTCATGACTAGTGCAACAATCATTAGAATTTTGGATATTCAAGGAATTCATACTAACAACATTGCAATCATGCTCATCATTCAAATATTTTGTGCCAAACATTTTATCGACTTCTTCTTCTAGCAATTGAGCACAATTTTCCAATCCATCATTTTCAAGGAAGATATTATAAAGATGATCAATAATATGATGCAACCTCAATTCCATTTTTTTGTAATTTTCTTTTATGCAACAAACTAGTGATAAAACAAGAAACTAAAAGATTCAATTGCAAGATCTAAAGATATACCTTCAAGCACTCACCTCCCCGGCAACGGCGCCAGAAAAGAGCTTGATGTCAACTACGCAACTTTATTCTTGTAGACACGTATTGGGCCTCCAAGCGCAGAGTTTTGTAGGACAGTAGCAATTTTTCCTCAAGTGGATGACCTAAAGTTTATCAATCTGTGGGAGGCGTAGGATGGAGATAGTCTCTCTCAAACGACCCTGCAACCAAATACAAGAAATCTCTTGTGTCCCCAACACACCCAATACAATGGCAAATTGTATGGGTGCACTAGCTTGGCGAAGAGATGGTGATAAAAGTGTAATAATGATAGTAGATATATATTTTTATAATCTGAATAAATAAAAACAGCAAGGTAGCAAACAGTAAATGGGCACAAAAACGGTATTGCAATGCTTGAAAATGAGTCCTAGGGTCCGTACTTTCGCTAGGGCAATCTCTCAATAGTGCTAATATAATTGGATAATATAACCATCCCTCAAAGTGCGATGAAGAATCACTCCAAAGTTCCTATCTAGAGAAGAACATAAGAATAAATTGTTTGTACGGTACGAAACCACCTCAAAGCTATTCTTTCCGCTCAATCTATTCAAGAGTTCGTACTAAAATAACATAAGGCTATTCTTTCCGTTCGATCTATCCTAGAGTTCATACTAAAATAACACCAAAGCAAATTCATATTCATAATACTCAATCCAACACAAAGAACTTCAAAGAGTGCCCCAAGATTTCTATCGGAGAAACAAAGACAAGAACGTGCATCAACCCCTATGCATAGATTACCCCAATGTCACCTCGGGAATCCGCGAGTTGACTGCCAAAACATATATCAAGTGAATCAATACGATACTGATACGTCTCCAATGTATCTATAATTTTTTATTGTTCCATGCTATATTATATTCTATTTTGGACATTATTGGGCTTTATTATACACTTTTATATTATTTTTGGGACTAACCTATTAACCGGAGGCCCAGCCCAGAATTGTTGTTTTTTGCCTATTTCAGAGTTTCGCAGAAAAAGAATATCAAACGGAGTCCAAACGGAATGAAACCTTCGGGAACGTGATTTTTGGAACGAACGTGATCCAGAGGACTTGGACCCTACGTCAAGACATCAACCAGGAGGGCACGAGGTAGGGGGCGCGCCTACCCCCCTGGGCGCGCCCTCCACCCTCGTGGGCCCCATGTTGCTCCACCGACGTACTTCTTCCTCCTATATATACCTACGTATCCCCAAACTACCAGATACGGAGCCAAAAACCTAATTCCACCGCCGCAACCTTCTGTACCCGTGAGATCCCATCTTGGGGCCTTTTTCGGAGCTCCGCCGGAGGGGGCATCGATCACGGAGGGCTTCTACATCAACACCGTAGCCTCTCCGATGATGTGTGAGTAGTTTACCTCAGACCTTCGGATCCATAGTTATTAGCTAGATGGCTTCTTCTCTCTTTTTGGATCTCAATACAATGTTCTCCCCCTCTCTTATGGAGATCTATTCGATGTAATCTTCTTTTGCGGTGTGTTTGTTGAGACCGATGAATTGTGGGTTTATGATCAAGTCTATCTATGAACAATATTTGAATCTTCTCTGAATTCTTTTATGTAGATTGGTTATCTTTGCAAGTCTCTTTGAATTATCAGTTTGGTTTGGCCTACTAGATTGATCTTTCTTGCAATGGGAGAAGTGCTTAGCTTTGGGTTCAATCTTGCGGTGTCCTTTCCCAGTGACAGTAGGGGCAGCAAGGCATGTATTGTATTGTTTCCATCGAGGATAACAGATGGGGTTTATATCATATTGCATGAGTTTATCCCTCTACATCATGTCATCTTGCTTAAAGCATTACTCTGTTCTTATGAACTTAATACTCTAGATGCATGCTGGATAGCGGTCGATGTGTGGAGTAATAGTAGTAGATGCAGGCAGGAGTTAACCTACTTGTCTCGGACGTGATGCCTATATACATGACCATACCTAGATATTCTCATAACTATGCTCAATTCTGTCAATTGCTCAACAGTAATTGGTTCACCCACCGTAATACTTATGCTCTCGAGAGAAGCCTCTAGTGAAACCTATGGCCCCCGGGTCTATTTTCTATCATATTAATCTTCCAACACTTAGTTATTTTTATTGTCTTTTATTTTACTTTGCATCTTTATCATAAAAATACCAAAAATATTATCCTATCAGATCTCACTCTCGTAAGTGACCGTGAAGGGATTGACAACCCCTTTATTGCGTTGGTTGCGAGGATTTATTTGTTTGTGTAGGTGCGAGGGACTCGTGCGTGGCCTCCTACTGGATTGATACCTTGGTTCTCAAAAACTGAGGGAAATACTTACGCTACTTTACTGCATCACCCTTTCCTCTTCAAGGGAAAACCAACGCAGTGCTCAAGAGGTAGCAAGAAGGATTTCTGGCGACGTTGCCGGGGAGGCTTACGCAAGGTCAAGTCAAGATTTGGACTCCCGACAACGAGCCATTTCTCGCACCGTTGCCGGGGAGTCTACGCAAAAGTCAACATACCAAGTACCCATCACAAACCCTTATCTCCCGCATTACATTATTTACCATTTTCCTCTCGTTTTCCTCTCCCCCACTTCACCCTTGCCGTTTATTCGCCCTCTCTTTTTCGTTCGCCTTCTTCCCGTATGTATCTTTGTTTGTGTTTCATTGTGCCTTCTTTATGCTTGCACCTTCGCTTGCTGAAAATCTATTGATATGTATCCACTTAAAGTGTTCTACTTGGATCATCTTCGATCCTTATGCGCTCGTGCTGAAACCCCAACTAGCCTAGTTGATGGGAAATCTTTAGATGAGCATGCTCATTTTGTGCGTCATCGTTTGTCCGAAAAAGGGAAGCTCTTATGGTATCATATAAATAGTTTGCTATGCTATGCTTGTAATCTTTGTGAAATTTGTGATTTTACTTGTTGCTCTAAGAACCCTAAAAAACGCCTTCCCTACCTATGTGAGTTCAATGATAATGAAATATTATCTTCTTATGCAAAGGGTGTTTATAGCTACTATGATATCGAACAAATTGAAGAATTTGTCGTTTTTAAGGGTGCTCATGAAGTTGCTTCTTTGATTGAAAAGTATGATTTTACTCTCAACAAATCTGAAAATTCCGTCATACTTAAATATTGCAATGAAAACTTTGCTCATAATGTCTATGTCCAAGAATTTATTGAAAGAATGACCGTTGCTTTGGAAGAAAATAATGATATGCATGAATCTATAGATAATGATGATTCCGATGATTTGGTTGAAATATCCCTTGGTGAACATGATGCTTTCTATTCTTGTGGCCATGATGCCTATATTTATGAAGACGAATTTGCTATAGTTCCTTATGTTAAAAATGAGATCGTTGCTATTGCACCCATGCTTTTTTTTGAGGAAGAGCGACAGTGGGAGAGGCTCCCACTGACTTTGTATTACTCACAAAGGAACAATTACATATGTATTACAAAAGGGTTTTGAGGCCCCCCGGCCATGCTAGCTATCCACGGTCTTAGTGGCCCAAGTTTACAATGTAATTAGACAGAAAAGGATGAAGATCCTCCCGGCAGTTATGTGTTAGCAGCTCCAAGAGGTGCTTAAATCTAGCTAGCCATGCTCCATGAGAGTGTTGAATCCCTCTAAAGTGTTGATTGTTTCTCTCCATCCAGAGACTCCAAGCAGCCAGGAGAAAGATATCCATGAAGAGGGGTTGTCTCCAACTACCCCTACCTCCATGTAGAAGAGCCAGTCTGTTATCAGCTGTCGGCCATGTCACTCCAACTACATCCCAGCAGCGTTGGCTAAAGGGGCAGTTGAAGAACAGATGTTCCACCGTTTCCTCTGGAGGGTTTTGACAGAACATGCATGCATAGTTGCCCCCCATGACAACAAAGTGTCTGCGTTTGAGCATATTCCTGGTATTCAGGCGATCAACTAGGAGTAGCCATCCAAACATCTTGAATTTGATCGGGCTTTTAGCTTTCCAGAGCCATCCAAACGCCTCGTCTGCCACCACCTGTTTGTAGCAGTGATTATAGAACTTCTTGGACGAAAAACGCCCGAGCAAGCATTCCCAGACATCGCTGTTATCAACGGCCAGTCGATTTTGAGGCATCCCCTCCTGGATCTCTTTGATTTCTTCTCTCGCCTGGGTCGAGAGAGGTAGACTAAAGATCGTGGATGGGTCAGTTGCAGCAAGAACCTTAGCAATGGAATCGTCCTCATTCAAGCAAAATGAAAAGGCTCGTGGGTATATATCCATCAGCGGGGAGCCTTGAGTACTATCAAACCAAGCATCTTTCCAGAACAGAGCACTAGAGCCATTCCCCGGGGTGACTTTAGTGATCCCTCGGAATATCCCACTGAGTTGCATCACATCTCTCCACCAGAAAGAACCAACCGCCTCAGATGCATGCGGTATCTTGTTTCTGTAGTAGGCATCCCAAACAAGCTCCACCCAGGGAACATCTTCATGATTATAGAATTTGAAAAGATACTTTAGGAGGAGGGCTGCATTCTGTGTTTTAAGGTCAATAACACCAAGGCCTCCGCAGCGTTTTGGGCGGCAGACCAGCTCCCAGGCCGCAAGAGAATTGTTTTTGATCCCGTCGTCAGAGTTTTTAGCCCAGAGGCAATGTCTACGCAGCTTATCCAGATGTTCAATCACCTTTGGGTGTATCTTGATCGTGCACATTGCGTATATCAGCATCGAAGTCACAACTGAATTGACCAAGGTTAGTTTAGCTCCGGATGACATCAGTGACAGAGCAGTGGATGTCTTCCGTTCAACTGCATGAACCAGTGGCATAAGATCAAGGACACTGGGCCTCGTTGTGCCCATTGGCAGGCCGAGGTATGTGAAGGGCATGGAACCAACAGAGCAACCAAAAACCCCAGCCAGTTCACAAGCACGTCGGTGATCAATGTTAATGGGTATGAGAGTTGATTTCTGAAAATTGATCTTCAGTCCAATGGAAGTGGCATAATCTTCTAGGATAGCTTTCATACGAGCAGCCTGCACGGGACATGCCTGCATAACTAAAATCGTGTCATCAGCGTATTGGACAACCGGGAAATCACCCGCCCTGTCATGAGGGAGAGGAAGATCAAGCAGCCCACGAACAAAGGCATCATTAACTGCTGCTTGGAGGAGATCAGCTGCAAGGACAAAGATCAATGGTGAGAGAGGGTCCCCCTGGCGCACTCCACATTTACAGTTGAATTTTCGACCAGGGACTCCATTAAGAAGTACCGAAGAAACCCCCGAACCAAAGATCGTGTTCATCCATCCAAGCCATTTGTCATCAAAACCCATGTGTTTCATAATTTCCATCATGGGGGCGTGCTCAATAGTGTCAAACGCCTTGGCAAAGTCTAGCTTAAGGAGGATGTTTTCCCTTGCTGAAGTATGGCATTGATGTATGTATTCAAACGACCACGCTAGGCAATCCTGGATAGTCCTCCCTTTGAGAAAACCGTACTGATTTCTGTGAATGATCTTGAGGATGACTTTCTGTAGCCGATTTGCCAATATCTTAGTGATGATTTTCAGACAACAATTCAACAAAGTAATTGGTCTATAATCATTTGCAGTTTCAGGAGAGGAGTTCTTTGGGATCAATGTGATATACCCCTCACTAATACTGGTTATATCTAGCCCTCCGGCATGAAATGCATGACACAACTCATAGAAGTCTGACTTGATGATCGACCAGCAGCTCTTAAGGAAGCAACCATTAAAACCATCAGGACCTGGAGCCCGATCACTAGGCATTTCCTTAATAACAGTGTCAATCTCTTCATTGGAAAAAGGTGCCGACAAGTGCTCCAGTCCCTCAATCCGACGGATGATTCTGGAAAGATCAAAGCGCATGTGAGTGGGTTTAGAGGAGCCCAACCGTTCCTTATAGGTTCTGAACAATACCCCTTCCTTGCCAGCATGGTCATGTATTTCCACATCGCCATCACGAAGCATGGCGATAGAATTATGTCTGTATCTCTCCGTGGCCAGTGATTGAAAGAGTTTGGTATTTTCATCCGCAAATCTGAAAAATCTGATCGTACATCTTTTCCTCCAATATTCATTCTGAAACTGCAACAATGTCTGCAAGTGAGATTTCAAAATTTTCCGGAAGTTTGATTCCTGGATAAATAGAGGTCTTTTGTCCTCGAGATTATCCATCGTAACTAAAGCTTCATTACAGTTTTGAATGAGGATTTTCAGCTTTGATATATCCCTGCTCCATCTCTTGAGATCATACCGCAGAGTTTTCAGCTTTTTACCCATGCTTGATAGTTCCCTCGATGAAAAGCATGATTTCAATGATTTTACTATAAATTCTCTTGATGTCCATTGTGCTAATAATATGCAAAACCCTAAGCTTGGGGATGCTAGTTTTGCTATGTCTATTACTTGTTGCAATGATCATGATTGGGGTGATTCTTCTTATGGTCTTGAAAATTTATTTAAGCCCCATGATGAATATGAGATTGATAATAGTGTTTGCGATAATATTGAAAGTGGGTTCAGAAGAGTGTCAACTTTAGATCCCACATATTTGGAGAATGTTCAATCTTATGAAGTTTCTGATAAAAGTGGGTTTGGAGAGGTCATGACTTTAGTTAATGTAAATCCCACTATTTTGGAAGAGTGTCAACTTTGCATGCATGTGGATCGTATTGAAAATATTTTATGTGATAGCTATTTTTCTGAATTTACTTATGATCCCACATGTAATTATTATGAGAGAGGAAAATATGGTTGTAGAAATTTTCATGATAATAAATTACCTCTCGTTATGTTGAGATTGCTATTGTTTCTTTCTGCTTCCTTGCATATGCTAGTTTTTGCTTGCAATGATAATTTGTTTGCCTATAAGATGCCTATGCATAGGAAGTATGTTAGACTTAGATGTGTTTTTCATGTGTTTCATGATGCTCTCTTTGCGCTTCAATTCTTGTCTTTCATGTGAGCATCATTGAAATTATCTATGCCTAGCTAGGGGCGTTAAACGATAGCGCTTGTTGGGAGGCAACCCAATTTTATTTTTAGTTTTTTGCTTTTTGCTTCTGTTTAGGAATAAATATTTGATCTAGCCTCTGGTTATATGTGTTTTTATGTTTTAATTAGTGTTTGTGCCAAGTTAAACCTATAGGATCTTCTTGCATGATAGTTATTTGATCTTGCTGAAAATTGCAGAAACTTTCTGTTCACGAAAATAATTGTTAAAAATCACCAGAACGTGATCAAATATTGATTCCAATTGCTGTTGATCAATAAACAAATTGTATAGGTCTTCCTATTTTGGCTGAATTTTTGGAGTTCCAGAAGTTTGCGTTAGTTACACATTACTACAGAGTGTTCTGTTTTTGACAGATTCTGTTTTTCGTGTGTTGTTTGCTTATTTTGATGAATCTATGGCTAATAAAATAGTTTATAAACCATAGAGAAGTTGTAATACAGTAGGTTTAACACCAATATAAATAAAGAATGAGTTCATTACAGTACCTTGAAATGGTGTTTTGTTTTCTTTCGCTAACGGAGCTCACGAGATTTTCTGTTAAGTTTTGTGTTGTGAAGTTTTCAAGTTTTGGGTAAAAGATTTGATGGATTATGGAACAAGGAGTGCCAAGAGCCTAAGCTTGGGGATGCCAAAGGCACCCCAATATAATCTAAGGACACCAAAAAGCCAAAGCTCGGGGATGCCCCGGAAGGCATCCCCTCTTTCGTCTACTTCCATCGGTAACTTTACTTGGAGCTATATTTTTATTCACCACATGATATGTGTTTTGCTTGGAGCGTATTGTATTATTTGAGTCTTTGCTTTTTAGTTTACCACAATCATCTTTGCTGGACACACCTTTTGAGAGACACACATGATTCGGAAATTATTAGAATACTCTATGTGCTTCACTTATATCTTTTGAGCTATATAGTTTTTGCTCTAATGCTTCACTTATATCTTTTAGAGCACGGTGGTGGTTTTGTTTTATAGAAACTATTATTCTCTCATACTTCGCTTATATTATTTTGAGAGTCTTAAACAGCATGGTAATTTGCTTAAATAATCCTAATATGCTAGCTATTCAAGACTAGTAAAAAACTTTCTTATGAGTGTGCTGAATACTAAGAGAAGTTTGATGCTTGATGATTGTTTTGAGATATGGAGGTAGTGAAATTAAAGTTGTGCTAGTTGAGTAGTTGTGAATTTGAGAAATACTTGTGTTGAAGTTTGCAAGTCCCGTAGCATGCACATATGGTAAACGTTATGTAAAAAATTTGAAACATGAGGTGTTCTTTGATTGTCCTCCTTATGAGTGGCAGTCGGGGACGAGCGATGGTCTTTTCCTACCAATCTATCCCCCTAGGAGCATGCGCGTAGTGCTTGGTTTTTTATGACTTGTAGATTTTTGCAATAAGTATGTGAGTTCTTTATGACTAATGTTGAGTCCATGGATTATAAGCAATCTTACCCTTCCATCATTGCTAGCCTCTTCGGTACCGTGCATTGCCCTTTCTCACATTGAGAGTTGGTGCCAACTTCGCCGGTGCATCCAAACCCCGTGATATGATACGCTCTTTCACACATAAACCTCCTTATATCTTCCTCAAAACAGCCACCATACCTACCTATTATGGCATTTCCATAGCCATTCCGAGATATATTGCCATGCAACTTTCCACCGTTCCGTTTATTATGACACGCTCATCATTGTCATATTCCTTTGCATGATCATGTAGTTGACATCGTATTTGTGGCAAAGCCACCGTTCATAATTTTTCATACATGTCACTCTTGATTCATTGTTATCCCGGTATACCGCCGGAGGCATTCATATAGAGTCATACTTTGTTCTAGTATCGAGTTGTAATCATTGAGTTGTAAATAAATAGAAGTGTGATGATCATCATTCATAGAGCATTGTCCCCAAAAAAAGAGAAAGGCCAAATAAAAAAAGGAAGGCCCAAAAAAAGAAAATAAGAAAGGACAATGCTACTATCCTTTTTTTCCACACTTGTGCTTCAAAGTAGCACCATGATCTTCATGATAGAACGTCTCTTGTTTTGTCACTTTCATATACTAGTGGGAATTTTGCATTATAGAACTTGGCTTGTATATTCCAACAATGGGCTTCCTCAAATGCCCTAGGTCTTCGTGAGCAAGCAAGTTGGATGCACACCCACTTAGTTTCTTTTGTTGAGCTTTCATGCATTTCTAGCTCTAGTGCATCCGTTGCATGGCAATCCCTACTCCTTGCATTAACATCAATCGATGGGCATCTCCATAGCTCATTGATTAGCCTCGTTGATGTGAGACTTTCTCCTTTTTTGTCTTCTCCACATAACCCCCATCATTATATTCTATTCCACCCATAGTGTTATATCCATGGCTCACGCTCATGTATTGCGTGAAGGTTGAAATAAGTTTGAGATTACTAAAGTATGAAACAATTGCTTGGCTTGTCATCGGGGTTGTGCATGATGAGAGCATTCTTGTGTGACGGAAATGGAGCATGACTAAACTATATGATTTTGTAGGGATGAACTTTCTTTGGCCATGTTATTTTGAGAGGACATAATTGCTTAGTTAGTATGCTTTAAGTATTATTACTTTTATGTCAATATTAAACCTTTATCTTGAATCTTTCGGATTTGAATATTCATACCACAATTAGGAGAATTACATTGAAATTATGCCAAGTAGCATTCCACATCAAAAATTCTGTTTTTATCATTTACCTACTCGAGGACGAGCGGGAATTAAGCTTGGGGATGCTTGATACGTCTCCAACGTATCTATAATTTTTTATTGTTCCATGCTATATTATATTCTATTTTGGACATTATTGGGCTTTATTATACACTTTTATATTATTTTTGTGACTAACCTATTAACCGGAGGCCCAGCCCAGAATTGCTGTTTTTTGCCTATTTCAGAGTTTCGCAGAAAAAGAATATCAAACGGAGTCCAAACGGAATGAAACCTTCGGGAACGTGATTTTCGGAACGAACGTGATCCAGAGGACTTGGACCCTACGTCAAGACATTAACCAGGAGGGCACGAGGTAGGGGGCACGCCTACCCCCTGGACGCGCCCTCCACCCTCGTGGGCCCCACGTTGCTCCACCGACGTACTTCTTCCTCCTATATATACCTACGTATCCCCAAACTACCAGATACGGAGCCAAAAACCTAATTCCACCGCCGCAACCTTCTGTACCCGTGAGATCCCATCTTGGGGCCTTTTCCGGAGCTCCGCCGGAGGGGGCATCGATCACGGAGGGCTTCTACATCAACACCATAGCCTCTCCGATGATGTGTGAGTAGTTTACCTCAGACCTTCGGGTCTATAGTTATTAGCCAGATGGCTTCTTCTCTCTTTTTGGATCTCAATACAATGTTCTCCCCCTCTCTTGTGGAGACCTATTCGATGTAATCTTCTTTTGCGGTGTGTTTGTTGAGACCGATGAATTGTGGGTTTATGATCAAGTTTATCTATGAACAATATTTGAATCTTCTCTGAATTCTTTTATGTAGATTGGTTATCTTTGCAAGTCTCTTCGAATTATCAGTTTGGTTTGGCCTACTAGATTGATCTTTCTTGCAATCTGAGAAGTGCTTAGCTTTGGGTTCAATCTTGCGGTGTCCTTTCCCAGTGACAGTAGGGGCAGCAAGGCACGTATTGTATTGTTGCCATCGAGGATAACAAGATGGGGTTTATATCATATTGCATGAGTTTATCCCTCTACATCATGTCATCTTGCTTAAAGCATTACTCTGTTCTTATGAACTTAATACTCTAGATGCATGCTGGATAGCGGTCGATGTGTGGAGTAATAGTAGTAGATGCAGGCAGGAGTCGGTCTACTTGTCTCGGACGTGATGCCTATATACATGATCATACCTAGATATTCTCATAACTATGCTCAATTCTGTCAATTGCTCAACAGTAATTTGTTCACCCCCGTAATACTTATGCTCTCGAGAGAAGCCTCTAGTGAAACCTATGGCCCCCGGGTCTATTTTCTATCATATTAATCTTCCAACACTTAGTTATTTTTATTGCCTTTTATTTTATTTTGCATCTTTACCATAAAAATACCAAAAATATTATCCTATCATATCTATCAGATCTCACTCTCGTAAGTGACCGTGAAGGGATTGATAACCCCTTTATTGCGTTGGTTGCGAGGATTTATTTGTTTGTGTAGGTGCGAGGGACTCGTGCGTGGCCTCCTACAGGATTGATACCTTGGTTCTCAAAAACTAAGGGAAATACTTACGCTACTTTACTGCATCACCCTTTCCTCTTCAAGGGAAAACCAACGCAGTGCTCAAGAGGTAGCAGATACACCATTGTCACCACGAGTATTCAATTGAAAGACATATATCAAGTGTTCTAAAATCCATAAAAGTATTCAATCCGATAGCAACGACATCTCAAAGGGAAAAACTTAATCCATCACAACAAGATAGAGAGGGGAAAACACCATATGATCCGTCCATACTAACAAAGCCCGCGATACATCAAGATCGTGACATCTCAAGAACACGAGAGAGAGATTAAACACATAGCTACTAGTACAAACCCTCAGCCCCGAGGGTGGACTACTCTCTCCTCGTCGTGGTGGCCGCCGGGATGATGAAGATGGCCACCGGAGATGATTCCCCCTCTGGCAGGGTGCCGGAACGGGGTCTAGATTGGTTTTCGGTGGCTACAGAGCCTTGCGGCGGCGAAACTTCTGATCTAGGTTAACCCCGAAGGGTTTTGGAATATTTGTGAATTTATAGGACAAAGAGGGGGTGCAGGAGGCCACCGAGGTGGGCACAACCCACCTGGGGGCGCCTGGGCCCCCTGGCGCGCCCTGGTGGGTTGCACCCTGGTGGATTTCGCCCGGTCGGCCTATCAAAGCGTATATTCCAACTCCGAGATGCTTGCACCAGTCCATAGATGGATCGCTGGAGCTTGCATATTTTGTTAGCACCTTTAGGATTGACAAAACCTTCTGGTTGCATCATATACAACTCTTCTTTAATAAATCCATTAAGGAATGCAGTTTTGTTTATCCATTTGCCAGATTTCATAAAATGCGGCAATTGCTAACATGATTCGGACAGACTTAAGCATAGATACGAGTGAGAAACTCTCATTGTAGTCAACACCTTAAACTTGTCGAAAACCTTTTGCGACAATTCTAGCTTTGTAGATAGTAACACTACTATCAGCGTCCGTCTTCCTCTTGAAGATCCATTTAATCTCAATGGCTCGCCGATCATTGGGCAAGTCAATCAAAGTCCATACTTTGTTCTCATACATGGATCTCATCTCAGATTTCATGGCCTCAAACCATTTTGCGGAATCTGGGCTCACCATCGCTTCTTCATAGTTCGTAGGTTCGTCATGGTCAAGTAACATGACCTCCAGAACAGGATCACCGTACCACTCTGGTGCGGATCTTACTCTGGTTTACCTACGAGGTTCGGTAGTAACTTGATCTGAAGTTTCATCATCATCATCATTAGCTTCCTCACTAATTGGTGTAGGTGTCACAGGAACCGGTTTCTGTGATGAACTACTTTTCAATAAGGGAGCAGGTACAGTTACCTCATCAAGTTCTACTTTCCTCCCACTCACTTCTTTCGAGAGAAACTCCTTCTCTAGAAAGGATCCATTCTCAGCAACGAATATCTTGCCTTCGGATCTGTGATAGAAGGTGTACCCAACATTTTCTTTTGGGTATCCTATGAAGACGCACTTCTCCGATTTGGGTTTGAGCTTATCATGTTGAAACTTTTTCACATAAGCATTGCAACCTCAAACTTTAAGAAACGACAGCTTAGGTTTCTTGCCAAACCATAGTTCATACAGTGTCGTCTCAACGTGAATGCAGCTGTCTCTAATGCATAACCCCAAAACTATAGTGGTAAGTCGGTAAGAAACATCATAGATTGCACTATATCCAATAAAGTACGGTTATGACGTTCGGACACACCATTATGCTGTGGTGTTCCAGGTGGCACGAATTTGTGAAACTATTCCACATTGTTTTAATTGAAGACCAAACTCGTAACTCAAATATTTGTCTCCGCGATCAGATCGTAGAAACCTTATTTTCTTGTCACGATGATTTTCCACTTCACTCTGAAATTCTTTGAACTTTTCAAATGTTTCAGACTTATGTTTCATCAAGTAGATATACCCATATCTGCTCAAATCATCTGTGAAGGTCAGAAAATAACGATACCCGCCGCGAGCCTCAACACTCATCGGATCGCATACATCAGTATGTATTATTTCCAATAAGTCAGTTGCTCGCTCCATTGTTCCGGAGAATGGAGTCTTAGTCATCTTGCCCATAAGGCATGGTTCGCAAGCATCAAGTGATTCCGAAAGCCCATCAGCATGGAGTTTCTTCATGCGCTTTACACCAATATGACCTAAACAGCAGTGCCACAAATAAGTTGCACTATCATTATTAACTTTGCATCTTTTGGCTTCAATATTATGAATATGTGTATCACTACGATCGAGATCCAACGAACCATTTTCATTGGGTGTGTAACCATATAAGGTTTTATTCATTTAAACAGAACAACAATTATTCTCTAACTTAAATGAATAACCGTATTGCAATAAACATGATCAAATCATATTCATGCTCAACGCAAACACCAAATAACACTTATTTAGGTTCAACACTAATCCCGAAAGTATAGGGAGTGTGCGATGATGATCATATCAATCTTGGAACCACTTCCAATACACATCGTCACTTCATCCTTAACTAGTTTCTGTTCATTATGCAACTCCCGTTTCGAGTTACTACTCTTTAGCAACTGAACCAGTATCAAATATTGAAGGGTTGCTATGAACACTAGTTAAATACACATCAATAATCTGTATATCAAATATACCTTTGTTCACTTTGCCATCCTTCTTATCTGCCAAATACTTGGGGCAGTTCCGCTTCCAGTGACCAGTCCCTTTGCAGTAGAAGCACTTAGTCTCAGGCTTAGGTCCAGACTTGGGCTTCTTCACTGGAGCAGCAACTTGCTTGCCGTTCTTCTTGAAGTTCCCCTTCTATCCCTTTGCCCTTTTCTTGAAACTAGTGGTCTTGTTAACCATCAACACTTGATGCTCTTTATTGATTTCTACCTTCGTCGATTTCAGCATCACGAAGAGCTCGGGAATTACTTTTGTCATCCCTTGCATACTATAGTTCATCACGAAATTCTACTAACTTGGTGATGGCGACTAGAGAATTCTGTCAATCACTATTTTATCTGGAAGATTAACTCCCACTTGATTCAAGCGATTGTAGTACCCAGACAATCTGAGCACATGCTCACTGCTTGAGCTATTCTCCTCCATCTTTTAGCTATAGAACTTGTTGGAGACTTCATATCTCTCAACTCGGGTATTTGTTTGAAATATTAACTTCATCTCCTGGAACATCTCATATGGTCCATGACGTTCAAAATGTCTTTGAAGTCCCGATTCTAAGCCGTTAAGCATGGTGCACTAAACTATCAAGTAGTCATCATATTGAGCTAGCCAAACGTTCATAACGTCTGCATCTGCTCCTGCAATAGGTCTGTCACCTAGCGGTGCATCAAGGACATAATTCTTCTGTGCAGCAATGAGGATAATCCTCAGATCACGGATCCAATCCGCATCATTGCTACTAACATCTTTCAACATAATTTTTCTCTAGGAACATATCAAAATAAACATAGGGAAGCAACAACGCGAGCTATTGATCTACAACATAATTTGCAAAATACTATCAGGACTAAGTTCATGATAAATTTAAGTTCAATTAATCATATTACTTAAGAACTCCCACTTAGATAGACATCCCTCTAATCTTCTAAGTGATCACGTGATCCATATCAACTAACCCATGCCTGATCATCACGTGAGATGGAGTAGTTTCAATGGTGAACATCACTATGTTGATCATATCTACTATATGATTCACGCTCGACCTTTCGGTCTCAGTGTTCCGAGGCCATATCTGTTATATGCTAGGCTCGTCGAGTTTAACCTGAGTATTCCGCGTGTGCAACTGTTTTGCACCCGTTGTATTTGAACGTAGAGCCTATCACACCCGATCATCACGTGGTGTCTCAGCACGAAGAACTTTCGCAACGGTGCATACTTAGGGAGAACACTTATACCTTGATAATTTAATGAGGGATCATCTTATAATGCTACCGTCAATCAAAGCAAGATAAGATGCATAAAAGATAAACATCACATGCAATCAATATAAGTGATATGATATGGCCATCATCATCTTGTGCTTGTGATCTCCATCTCCGAAGCACCGTCATGATCACTATCGTCACCGGCACGACACCTTGATCTCCATCGTAGCATCGTTGTCGTCTCGCCAATCTTATGCTTCTACCACTATCGCTACCGCTTAGTGATAAAGTAAAGCATTACAGGGCGATTGCATTGCATACAATAAACCGACAACCATATGGCTCCTGCCAGTTGCCGATAACTCGGTTACAAAACATGATCATCTCATACAATAAAATTTAGCATCATGTCTAGACCATATCACATCACAACATGCCCTGCAAAAACAAGTTAGACGTCCTCTACTTTGTTGTTGCAAATTTTACGTGGCTGCTATGGGCTTAGCAAGAACCGTTCTTACCTACACATCAAAACCACAACGATAGTTTGTCAAGTTGGTGCTGTTTTAACCTTCGCAAGGACCGGGCGTAGCCACACTCAGTTCAACTAAAGTTGGAGAAACTGACACCCGCTAGTCACCTGTGTGCATAGCACGGCGGTAAAACCAGTCTCGCGTAAGCGTACGTGTAATGTCGGTCCGGGCTGCTTCATCCAACAATACCGCCGAACCAAAGTGTGACATGCTGGTAAGCAGTATGACTTATATCGCCCACAACTCACTTGTGTTCTACTCGTGCATATTACATCAACGCATAAAACCAGGCTCGGATGCCACTGTTGGGGAACGTAGTAATTTCAAAAAAATTCCTACGCACACACAAGATCATGGTGATGCATAGCAACGAGAGGGGAGAGTGTTGTTTACGTACCCTCGTAGACCGAAAGCGGAAGCGTTAGCACACGCGATTGATGTAGTCGTACGTCTTCACGATCCAACCGATCAAGTACCGAACGCACGACACCTCCGAGTTCAGCACACCATCAGCCCGATGACGTCCCTCGAACTCCGATCCAGCCTAGTGTTGAGGGAGAGTTTGGTCAGCACGACGGCATGGTGACGATGATGATGTTCTACCGACGCAGGGCTTCGCCTAAGCACCGCTATAATATTATCGAGGTGGACTATGGTGGAGGGGGGCACCGCACACGGCTAAAAGATCAAACGATCAATTGTTGTCTATGGGGTGGCCCCCTGCCCCCGTATATAAAGGAGCAAGGGGGGAGGTGCGGCCGGCCAGGAGGAGGCGCGCCAGGAGGAGTCCTACTCCCACCGGGAGTAGGACTCCCTCCCTTCCTTGTTGGACTAGGAGAGGAGAGGGAAGGAGAGAGGGGGAAAGGAAAGGGAGGGCGCCGCCCACCCTCCTTGTCCAATTCGGACTTGGGGGGGGAGGGGCGCGCGGCTGCCCCTTGGCCGCCTCTCCTCTTCCACCAATTGGGCCCATGAGGCCCAATAGCCTCCGAGGGGTTCCGGTAACCCCCCGGTACTCCGGTATATATCCGATAACACCCGGAATCATTCCGGTGTCCGAATATAGTCATCCAATATATCAATCTTCATGTCTCGACCATTTTGAGACTCCTCGTCATGTCCGTGATCACATCCGGGACTGCGAACAACCTTCGGTACATCAAAACATATAAACTCATAATATAACTGTCATCGAAACGTTAAGCGTGCGGACCCTACGGGTTCGAGAACTATGTAGACATGACCGAGACACGTCTCCGGTTAATAACCAATAGCGGAACCTGGATGCTCATATTGGCTCCCACATATTCTACGAAGATCTTTATCGGTCAGATCGCATAACAACATACGTCGTTCCCTTTGTCATCGGTATGTTACTTGCCCGAGATTCGATCGTCGGTATCCCAATACCTAGTTCAATCTCGTTACCGGCAAGTCTCTTTACTCGTTCCGTAATACATCATCCCACAACTAACTCATTAGTTGCAATGCTTGCAAGGCTTAAGTGATGTGCATTACCGAGAGGGCCCAGAGATACTTCTCCGACAATCGGAGTGACAAATCCTAATCTCGAAATACGCCAACCCAACAAGTACCTTCGGAGACACCTGTAGAGCACCTTTATAATCACCCAGTTACGTTGTGACGTTTGGTAGCACACAAAGTGTTCCTCCGGTAAACGGGAGTTGCATAATCTCATAGTCATAGGAACATGTATAAGTCATGAAGAAAGCAATAGCAACATACTAAACGATCGAGTGCTAAGCTAACGGAATGGGTCAAGTCAATCACACCATTCTCCTAATGATGTGATCCCGTTAATCAAATAACAACTCTTTGTCCATGGTTAGGAAACATAACCATCTTTGATTAACGAGCTAGTCAAGTAGAGGCATACTAGTGACACTCTGTTTGTCTATGTATTCACACATGTATCATGTTTCCGGTTAATACAATTCTAGCATGAATAATAAACATTTATCATGATATAAGGAAATAAATAATAACTTTATTATTGCCTCTAGGGCATATTTCCTTCAAGAATGGCTAACTCCTACTTTAAGGAGTTTTTCACAAAAGATCCAACCCTCTCTTCGGACGTGGTGCTGGACTGTATTGCCCCAAAAGTTACGGAGGAGATGAATGTTTCGTTATGCAGGCCTTACTCAGATGAGGAGATCTCTAATGCTTTATTTCAGATCGGGCCACTGAAAGCACCGGGATGTGATGGACTACCTGCTAGGTTCTTTCAACGGAATTGGGCACTGCTAAAAACTGAGATTGTTGCTGCGGTCCACGAGTTCTTTGCTTCTGGTGTTATGCCTGATGGAGTTAATAACACGGCTATTGTGCTAATTCCTAAGGTCCCTCATCCGAAGGACCTGAAAGATTTTAGGCCGATAAGCTTGTGCAATGTTATATACAAGATTATCTCAAAATGTATGGTAAACAGACTGCGGCCCATTCTGACTGACCTCATATCTGAAAATCAGAGCGCCTTCATCCCTGGGATGCTGATCTCTAATAACTCTATAATTGCGTTTGAATGTCTCCACCATATTCAGTCGATAAGAAACAATGCAACTGGTTTATGTGCTTACAAGCTTGATCTTTCTAAGGCCTATGACAGGGTGGATTGGATTTTCTTGGAAAAGGCCTTGGCTAAATGGGGCTTCTCGCCCATCTGGATTGCTCGTCTTATGGCTTGTGTCTCGTCGGTGAAGTACTCGGTAAAATTTAATGGGAAGCTACTGGAGTCCTTCTCTCCCTCAAGGGGACTCCGTCAAGGTGATCCACTGTCTCCATTCCTCTTCTTATTTGTAGCTGATGCTCTTTCTGCGTTGATTGAAAAGGCTGCAAGGGAAGATGGTCTCAGTGGAGTCAAGATAAGTAGAGATGCTCCGGAGATTACACACCTCTTGTTTGCGGATGATTCACTCCTATTTTTGCATGCAACAAATCAGCAGGCATTGTTAGTGAAAGGGGTGTTGAACACATTGGCGACGGCGACTGGACAAATTATTAACCCGTCGAAGTGTTCCATTCTATTCTCAAATCAGTATCAACCTGATGTGGTTCAAGAGGTAAAAAACACGTTGGATATCACCCAGGAGGCGTTCGAGCCAAAGTATTTGGGCTTGTCGGTTCCGGAGGGGAGGATGCATAAGGGGAACTTTGAGACTATCCAAGAGCGTTTGAGGAAAATACTTGTGGATTGGAGTGAGCAGTACATGTCGTCTGGGAATAAGGAGATCCTTATCAAATCAGTGGCACAGGCCATACCAGCATATGTTATGAGTGTTTTCAAAATCTCGGCTTCAGTCTGTGATGATCTAACACGGATGATACGCCAGTATTGGTGGGGGGGTGGAGAACGGGAAGAAGAAGATGGCCTGGATGAGCTGGGATAAATTGCGATTGCCTAAATCCATGGGAGGTATGGGTTTTAGGGACATGAGGGCGTTTAACCAGGCGCTGCTAGCTAAACAAGCATGGAGGCTCCTGGATAGGCCGGATAGCCTATGTGCGCGTCTGCTAAAGGCAAAATACTATCCTTCTGGTCAGCTTTTGGATACGGTGTTCCCGGGCTCCGGGTCAGAGGTGTGGAAAGGAATCCTACATGGCCTTGAGTTGGTCAAGAAGGGCGTCATTTGTCGAGTCGGTAATGGCATGAAGATTCGTACTTGGCGAGACCCTTGGCTGCCTCGGCCTTATTCCTTCCGTCCGATCACTCCGAAGGGAAACTGTCGCTTCAACAGGGTCTCTGATTTCTTGGATGGCAATGGAGCGTGGAAGCAGGACCGGTTGAGGGAGTTTTTTGGGCCGATGGATGTTGATCACATTCTGAAGATCAGAACCTCGCCTCGCCAAAGAGATGATTTCTTGGCCTGGTATCCGGAAAAAATTGGTGGGTTCACGGTGAGAAGTGCATACAAATTGGCTACACATGATCACAATGTTGTCGCTGCCAATGGTGCGTCGAGTACTGCCCCAGAGGGGAACCGAGCTGGGTGGAACTACATTTGGAAGTCCGGGGTACCTCAAAAAATGAAAATCAATGCATGGAGATGTGTGACAGGGACGATGGCAACACAGAGTTGTAAGGTCTTCAGACATTTAGCGACGCGCTCAACCTGTCAGCTATGCGGGGTGGAGGAGGAGGACTCGTTCCATCCATTGATAACTTGTTCACATGCGAGAACGCTCTGGACAAATATGCGTCGCCGTTGGCCACTTCCTGAAGATGATCTTCTTATCCATGATGGGAAGGAATGGCTAACTTCATTGCTGGCGAAGTGTTCGATCGACATCCAAGATATGTTGATTATGTTCATTTGGCGGATTTGGCAGCTCCATAATGATTTGACCCACGGGAAGGAAGTGCCTCCTGTGCCAGCCACTGTCGAATTCTTGGACAGTTACTACAAGTCCATAAAGCTCGTTGCGCGTTACACTACGGAGGAGATTATTAAAGGGAAAATGTCAACCTCGGCTGTGCTGGTGCCAACCCAAGGAGACAAGCCCCCGGCGGCTCCCTGGCCGGCGCCGCTGCTTGGCAGGGTGGCGCTGTTAGTTGATGGTTCTTTCCTGCATGAGGATGGCTCTACGGCCGTCGGTATGGTGCTTCGGAACGACAAAGGCGAGATCCTAATGGTAGCTTACCGTTTCATCTTCCACTGCAATGACCCACTCGAGGCAGAACTGCATGCGATTATGCAGGGGTTGGCCCTAGCATTACAACATTCTGACCTGCCGGTGGTGGTTCAAACGGACTCCTCTGAAGCACTGTCTAGCTTGACAAACGATGCACTTCTTCGTTCGGCATATGGACAAATCGTCCTGCAGATCAAGGCCCTGTTAGGTACTAGGGAGTTTTTCCCTCAAAAGATTAGTAGACTTCAAAATAGAGTTGCGGTTGGCTAAGTATAGCTGCACCGAGCGTGCCACGGCTCTTTGGCTTGGCTCGGTTCCACCATGTATCGAGGATTTGTGGCCTCTCGACTGTAACTCTATATCTATGCAATAAACTCTCTTTACCCCTGAAAAAAAATGAATTGGATAAACACTGTCGTAGTAGACACTCGAAAAATCACGGTGCCACGTCACTGCGTAGCAACCAACGAGATACCTCCTAAAAAAAAGACCAACGAGATACGAAGGAAGTTCCGGGCCTTCATTCTCATCGATGGAGTGAGTGACGCGCACACACGCCAACGCCATTTCTCGGAGCAAGCCCGGACAGTGTGAATTCCATGGAACCCGCGAGTCAGCAAATAGGCACCTACTACGTAGGAGGCGTCAGACAGACCTGGGCCTTGTTGGCACACGACACCTTCGGATTTGTCGATTTGCCATTCACGTTTCGACTGAACTTTTTTGTTGTTTGCGGAAAGAAGACTTTGGGCGTAACTGATATGACACCCTCCCTCCCTCCCATGGAAACGGCCAAGCACCAATAGCGTCGAGATTACGAGATCGGGCGGGGCTGCAAAACGCACACGCAGAAAGAAAGTCGGCGAGCTTCTCCTCAAGAGTGGCCGGTGGGCACTGGGTGGGGTTGGGTGAGTAATTCGGGTCACCATCACCGTCGGGCGGCTGCTCTGGAGCGATCTCGGCGGTGGCCTCATTAAGTAGGCGAACGTGATAGGTGGGTTGGGTTGGGTTTGGTTCGCTCGCTCGCTGGCCTCGCCTCGGGGTCTAGTGAACTCCTCTCGGACGCGTATGTCCGATCCGATCCGATCCGTGACGCATCTCCATCCGTTTGTAGTAGCTTCGGAATGCAGCATGCTCCTACTGGCCAGGCAACCTGCTCTTGGCCCGGACGTGTCCACATCTACTCTCTTCCCTCTCTAATAAAAGGGGACCGGACCATTAATTTCACCCATGGAATTCGGCAGTACGCTTGTACTAATATAAAATGATTATTATGTCAACAGCACGGGAGCACCACACACGGGAGCAGTAGACACTGCATCCATCTTGGTTGTAGCCAGGCAGCAGCAGTGAACATTACTGCTTGCGGCGAGGTGAGTGAGCCTGCATGCAACTAAATGAATAAATTGGTTCATTTGTACCCCCTGACTCAGGGTGTGCGTTCGGTTTTTTCGGTTTGATTCGGTTCGGTTTATATGGTTTTTGGTTTATACGGTTTTTATATTTCGGTTTATATGGTTTAATACATAGACACGGTTTGGTTTCGGTAATAACCGTTTACTTTCGGTTCGGTTTCGATGATAACCAAATTAACCAAAGTTAACGCGAATTTTTGAGCAACACAATGTTTGGGTACATGAAGAAACAAATTTAGTATACAACGGCAGGACACAGACATGAAATGTATTAATACATGACACATACATGACAATACATGGCCTCGATGTCCTGTACCGAGAGCCTCAAGTCAAAGGCCAAAGCCTACTCACGGTGAAACTGCTCTTTTATTTTCTTTTTTATATTTATTATTAAGCAACATAAAGTAGCACACGTTTGTCCATGTGTAGTGTACTGTGTAGGCCTTGAAAGTTTGATCTTTCTCTCACAGACTCACACGCACACAATTTGTAGCATCACAGCCCAATACTTGTTGATCCATCGGCCCATGTAAGTAGAAGTACAACACGGCAACGGTGAGAGGCGCTGGCGCGCAGGCAATTCATGCACTAGTTTAGTACCACCTCAGGTAGCTACAAGAAATTAAGGAAGCGAAACTGCTCCATGAACGATATTTATGCCCGACGTATGCACGACATTCAGATCCAGCGGCCGGTGCTGTTTCAATGATACGCATGTGCGGCCTGATTCAATCATCGTCTGTGAATCGTCCGCTTTTTGTCGTTGTATAGCATGACTCGTTCATTGTGCTCAATCCCACAAGTGCGCAGCGCACTGTGCAGGAGTTTCTTCTCTGTACTCTCCAGTGCGAGAGAAGTTATATATTTTTCGGTTTTTTCGGTTTAACCATATGGTTTTCGGTTATTAAACGAAAAAACCAAATTGAATATGGTTTGCTATTTTGCAAACTGTAACCATAACCAGAACCTGAAAAAACCGAAATTTTGGTTCGGTTTGGTTTTTTGGTTCGGTTTTATATTTCTGAAAAAAACCCTGCCTACTGTTTGATCCATGACTTATTACTACCATCAACTCCCGTCCACCCTGGAGTGTGGTGAGGTGGGTCGGTGTTGCCGTTTGCCAACAAGGGGCCAACGTACTACGTCCATATGCCCAGTGCACAACACTCACGTGAGAGGTTGAAATGATCGACGATGCCACGAGGCATCAAAGATCTGGGTTTCTGGGAGCATCTACAATCACGCATACCTAATAGAACATGGCTCACAGACCCGCTCATGGGACTCAAGACTCCGCCGTCTCCCGTTTCCTACTTTTTCTCATCGGAGTCCGTGACCTGTTCGTCACCGGTGGACGTGAGATCGATGATGGAACTGCGGGGCAGATGGGCCTAGCGGCCTGAGACTCCGCCCCCGTAGCCTCGACCGCAAGAGCTTCCGCAACCATCCATTCTTGGTGCCTTGCCCGGCGGGCATGCCTTGCGTCGGCAACGTGCGACTCCGCCTCCACGGCCATCCGCGCTTGGTGCCTTGCACGGCGGGCATGCCTCACGTCTACAGCGTGCTTGCCGTACACCATGCCGGTGTTTACCTCCGACTCGGAGCCCGACCTCGCGAGGACGACGCACCACCGAATGGGTTGCGCCGCCATCATAGTTTAAAAAACCGAACTGAAAATCGAACCGGAAAGGTTGTCGGTTCAGGTTTTTACCGGTCGGACCGCCGGTTCACCGGTTCGATTGTTGGTTTTTTAAGAAATAAAATAATATATTGATTAATATATGTGCTAATATAGAGTGAAACAATGGTCAATTAAAATTATAACCATGTAGTGGACAACAAAGTAGCACAACCAAGTTGGTTATTGGGCCATGGGCAGGCCCCGCCTACTGCCCACATGCCCTTGGATCGAATCCTACTTTCCCAATTTCTATTAAAACTTTTTTCCTGGTTTTTCCCGGTTCAATTGCCCGGTTTTTCACCGGTTTTCCAGAAAACCGGCCGGTTCGATTGGTTTTTTCCGGTCTGGATGCATATCGGTCTTATTAGCTTAAAAACCCGATGAGGCTGCCGGTTCCGGTTTTTCCGGTTTGACCGCCGGTCCAGTCCAGTTTTTTAAACTATGGCCGCCATCCCTAGGTTCGGCGCCAGACGGACCACACCGCGTCCGGCAAGGCAGGTGTACATCGCCTCCCACCACGAGCCCCGGTGGATCCAATCACCATTTGTGCGGACGCAATGGATTCCCGCCAGAACGAGTCCGTCCGCGTCCTGGTGCACTCCTCCCGGGAGCGTCAGAGTGCAGCGCAGACGACCATCTCCTCGTCGGAACTACAAGGGATGAGATCCCAGTCGTCGGATCCGGACATCTTGGAGTCGGATCCACTGTCATCCATGCCGGAGTACGCCAGAGTTCACCGGAAAGGAGCATGGGGGCGATGGGGAGTGGAATGGAGTGCGGTTAGGGTTTTCTCCGGAGCACGGATATGGTTGAATATATGTGGGATTGGGCGAGCCAATGTGGGCAGGATCCGACATGGCAGATGCGTCCGGGTGTCTCCATATCCGCCCCACATATGGGTTGGATATGGGGTCGCTGGTCAGCCTGGACGTTTACACTGCGTTTCGCGTCCGGTTGAGTAGCAACTTTATGTCCAGACAGTGATCAGGTAGACTGCTGGGACGTTTGGACTGCGTTTCATGCGTCCAGTTGGGTGGTAATTTTAGGTCCAGACAATGACCGAGCGTTTGAGGCGGGTATGAGACGTCAGGTTGTAATGCTCTCAAGCACCAATATGGGCGTGTTTGGTTGCCCGCATTAGGCCCAGCCTGGCCCGCGCAGGAAGAAAGTGGCCCATTTGGTTGCCTGCGTTCACTGTGCGGCACGCATCGCACGAACCTTAAAGCACGTCCAGGCCAGGCCCAGGAGAAACGCCCGAATCGGCAGTAGCTCGCGAGCCTGGCTGAGGCGAGCACACAAGGTGGGCCACTTGCACGAGGGGAGATGGGAGGTATACGAGCTGGTATGCAGCTTGTGCGTGCTTATCTTCTCCTACCTCCAGTAACCTTCTCTCTAATCGTGTTCTTCCTAACCCCTTTCGATCTACACAACGGTGCTTCGATTCGAGGTAAGCTCTACACGAAAAAGATGCACCTCGATGCTACGGTTCCATTCAAGCGATCGGTTCGTAGTTTCGTCGGTCGTAAGTTCTTAATTTCGTCTTCCCATTTGAAGTTGTTCTTGACGAATTTTGTCAGATTCGTCGCGCACGATCGATCGTTTGAATTTTCCTTTGACCAGCAGCCTAATCTCGCAGTTCCTCACAACATTCGTGTTGTAAGTTTTTGGTTTCGACGATCGTAGCTTCATCTCTCTTTGAGCAGCAGTCTACTGCACTCACGCCGCCATGTCGAGCTCCTCTGTCCTCTGCACACTGCAGTTCGCCGCGCCGCCGACGGGGTCGATCATCTTGGCCTCCTCTCTCTCGCCCTACTACACTGGAGTCATTTCTGGTGTCGATCATCTCGGCCTCTCCACTGCACTGACGATACCATGACGCGGGCACTGCATTCTCCTCCTCTGTCGACTGTCTTTGCGCGATCATCACAACTAGTTCGCCGACGGTGTCGCTCGCCGTGCCGCCGACGGGGTCGCTCGTCCACGATTCCATGCTCGTCATGTCGGACACGGCGCCAGGGCCACTATCCACCGCAGTCGCCATGGTCCGGCGCACACTGCATTTCTTCTCCCACTTCCTCTGCTATCTCTTAACCCTGTGTGCTAAGTGCAAGTGCTAGCTCTTAATCATACCCCATGCGGGCAACCAAACAGCGTGTAGTTGCATGCGCCGAGACAATGTAGACAACCAAACAACGTGCCAAAGTTGATCTACTAATACAGACAGTCCATATGCAGGCAACCAAACAACTCACAGATGTCGCATATGAGGCTGTTTTTTAGAGCCAGGCCGAGTGGAGATGTATATGCAACGCGGGCACTGCAGCAACCAAACACGCCCTATATGCATTAGCAGATCACCCAGGGTTGGGCTCTCCATTCCCCAGACGAGCTTCTGCCTCTGCATACGTGTTTGCCTCCAAGCTCCAACTACCTTCTCCTCTCCTCTCTCCTCCTAACCGCATATCATTCATGTAGTTAGTAGTTAAGCTCTGCGAGGACGAAAGTATCTTGTTCTATCTTTCTTGGCCAACAATAACATATCTGATCTCTGTACGGTTGATCGCTACCACTATCATACTGTACAATTCTATAGTGGATGCTACATTAAAAATCATCACCAGTGGTGCATTGACAACTCAACCCACAAATCACTACTTAATTCCTCTGCTTGACCGTCCAAGTCTGAAATGGGAGCTTATCTGAACGTTGGACCTGGACGCGCCCACAGCTTCCTTCCACACATCGCTTTTCTGACCAAGATTAGTAGCAGCATACTTTGCTGCTGCCCCCCCATTGACTTGGCACCAGTTCAACCTCTCAATCAGGAGAGCAAGCACAATTAAAAACACAAATAGCCCCCTTCACATAAAAATAGAGAAAGGAGTCGGAATACCCATGGATACACACAGCTGTGTCACCATCTTGCATCACTGCGCAAGTAAGCATAGCTCAGCGACAGGGACACTCGGGCTGATCCAGTTCCCTTTGCCTGCGCTAACGAGGACACAGAGCAGCCTAATCTCTCATCTTTTCCGGTGCAGATAAAAAGGCCCATTCCAAAAGAGGAGTCCCAATGCTCATCACAATCTAGAAACCCAAGAAAAGACATGAAAAGCACTTCGCTTTTCGTTTGGAAGGAACGACCGGCTGGCCGGCTGAAAAAGATGTCTGAAACGACGACCGGATTTCACCGCTGCTTTGCCATCTCCGGTGGTCAGCGGCGCAATGTAAACCTTCAAAAAATCAAATTTGACAGACGGTCTTCCTTCTGATCCACCGAGAAGAGAACACACATCGCTGGTCTGCGGAGAGGACACGTATATCATGTGGGGTGTTGGAAGCCAGCGCTCTCGAATGGATCTGCCCATTAAAACAGTTTATGTTTATATGTATAGCACATCGGATTTTAAGATTCTTTTGGCACTTGCAAATAAAAAATATGCACGCTTTTTGTACCGTTGTGCCCATCAATGTGCCGAGAAGACAGACCCACATGCTTCTTGGTGTGCCCTCGCTTCGATCCATGGTGGAGTGCGCCAATACCAGCAGGAGTACTTGGATTTGCTCTACCTTACCACGATGGCCAACAGTACTGGTACTTGGATTTGCTCTTCATAATTTCCTCATTTTCACTTACCATCATACACCCAATTCAAGCTTAAAAAACATACATTGTTCTTGCAAAGGCTGGGTGTACTCGCATCGCGATGATATTAATACATTTCCTTTGATAGAAAAATATAACTACATTCCATGGTATAACTGGAGTCGGTGTCCTTTGCTGTTCGGAGCTGTTGGTGGCGTCTGGTTCTAGTTGCGACACGACTGCCTGCTCATGCGAGTATGGTCTTCACTTGCGTAGCACCTCACGTCAAGACCGCGGTGTGCATGTAATTGCTGAGATCATGAAAAATGGTGACGGTATCACAAGATGATTTTGATTTGATGGTGCTTCTCAAGCATCGGTTTTGAGCTCTGAGGTGAAAACCCAAAATCCGGCATTCAGTGGTTGGATCCGACGGCGATGGCGCTTGATCGTTGATCCTTTGGAGAATTTCTTCTCATTGTATTGAAAGAGATGATTGGTGCGGATGTGGTTGTTGTTATGGTCGATTCTTTTATCATTATTTTGATCGCTTCAGAGTTTTTTTTTTTTGCTCCACCAAGGCGTAGCTTCGGTCTTGTTAGACTTTGCTAGTCGCTGGTGTGATTTTTATGTGTGTTGGTGTTAGTTGCGTGCATCTTACCTATACAGAGGTTGGATGTGTGCTCATTATGTATGTATCCCTTAATCCTGCATTTAAGCTAATAAAAATTTCCTTTATCATTTTTTAAAAGCCCACAAGAATGCACAAAATTACCACAACAATCTTTCATTGACACATATATCCATTATAAATCTATATTCATTGACACAAAGACACATCACTATAGAAGCCTAGACAAAGTATTTTAACATAACTTGGAGATGATTTTATCTTGGAGTAAAATTCTCCCCATCCTAGGATTCCTTCACCCAAAAGGTGGAACACCATGGCTCCTACATGCTAAACATAATCACTTGTACTACTCCCAACCTAACCCCACTTATAAAAAAATAACAATTTTTAACCTTTTGTTTAGCCCAAATCTCCAAGCAGTAAGAAGGCCATACAAACCAAATGATGCAAAAAGGGAAGCTCAAGCCTACAAGACGAGGAAACATCAGGCATCAAAACCCTACAACCACCATAGCATTAGCACAGCGCCGCGCAGCAGTTACTGCCGCCCCCAACCCTGTGCTCTGCCGTGTTGCCCCGCTCCCATTGGCCGCCATGGGCTCCTGCCTCTCCACCCAGCCCGGCGACGAGCCGGCGTGGCCGCTGCGGTGGCGCAAGAGGCCCCATGGCGAGCGGGAGGGCGCGGCCGCCGGCGGCGCCTTCTTCTCCGGCGGCGGCGGGGGCGGAGGCGGCAAGAAGCTCCCCGGCGAGGGCGAGATGACCGAGGAGGAGCTCGCGCGGGTCGCCGGAAGGACGTGCGCCAACGGGGCGAGCGCGGCGGCGTGCCTCCACACGCAGCAGGGGCGGAAGGGCACCAACCAGGACGCCATGGTCGTCTGGGAGGTAAGCTGCCAGCGCCTAGCAACCGCTATATTTTTCCTTCAGCTTGGTGGTTTGTTCCGGTGGATTTGGAGTCCCGATCGGCGGCGGCGCTGGGTCCACGGCCGATTCTTGGTTCAAACCGCGGCCTTTCTAAGTCAACTGCTCGCGTTTACTCTCGGAAGTCTTCCCTCAGCGCTTCGTGTCAATCACTTGGTTTGCGCCTGGATTACTGGTCGATTTGGATTCCAATGTTGTTTGAATCAAGGGGAGACGCGTCTTCGTCCAGCGGAGTGTTTGATTCGAAATGAGAGGGATTTTACTTCAGAACAGTGATTAGTTTGGATTTCTAGTGGGGTTGGAGTTGGGTCATTGTTTAATTTGGTTCCAGAGGATGCACCATTTTTTGCTCTTCTGGATCGATTCTTATGAAAACGAGCAGTCTGCTAAGTTTTTGTGTGTGCTCCTAACGGTTTTCTGATAATTTCTGTGAAGTGTTCTCTGGTACTCCCTCCGTTTCAAAATAGATGATCCAACTTTGTACTAAAGTTAGTACAAAGTTGGGTCATCTATTTTGGAACGGAGGGATAGATGGGACATGAGTTGGTTGTGGTATTGAGTCACTGTTCTTGCCCTTGGCTTGATTCGAGACTTTGTGCATGGTGCAAGCAAGATCCTTCGCGGATGTTTGTACCTTTCTTTGTTTTGTTCTCTTCTTCGATGTAAAGAACGTTATGTTCTTGTTCCTTTCTTCACATGGATGTGATTGAGGGGTCAAGTGATTGGCTGTGGCGATTGATAGCTGGCTTGCTCTATCTAGGGTCCATCCCCTTCTATTAATCAGTCCAGCTTAACTGCTATATTGGTTCCTTAAGCAGTAGGCTGTGATAACAACTGGAGTTCAACATTCCTCAAATTTTTTTATTAACTCAGAAAAAAATTATTCCTCAAAAACATCTGGAGTTTAAACTGAAGAGAGGTGCAATATGGATTATTATTTTTCATTTCTTGAGAACTAGGACTAGATAAAATGCATGTAGGTATCTAAGAATCATTTCTAAGATGCATGAAGAGTCATGTACTTAAGATGACAGCAAAGAGAGTTTACGCCTGTAGATTCTCAGAATAGTGCTTTTGATTGCTAATATTCAAAGCAAAAATCTACTACCTACTTTATTGGAGTGGGAGGTACTTCCTTGACAAATTTGTAGTGTTTCTGTTGGAATTGAATTGAATCAGCCTTTAGTTCTATCGCCTGGCTTTTATTCCTTCTCCTTGACAGTCTTTTCTCATATCCATTCATTCTTTGAGATATAAGTTATACTGGCAGTCAAATTTTTATCGTATTTCCACATTTCACTGTGAGTAATAGAACTTTCTTAATGTAGAAATATTCTCAGAAATTATAGAATGTCATTCCAGTGGTTATGAAACAAGTCTAATGAATTTATTAAGTCACATGGTATAATGTCCCATGAGTTAACCTTGACTAGCTACCGGGTTTCACCCTCGTTTCTTTAGGTACTATTTGAAAGTCTGATTATCTGATTCTGTCCGTAGGTAAATTTCCTACATATTGTCTCCTAAAAATCCTTTATGCCAGTGAAGTCACTCATTCACTCTACCATATTCTTAATATTTCATGGTGAAAATATGAGCATACTAGACGTGTAAGATTCCATCAATATAGTTCATTGTAGCTCAGCCCATCTCTTTGATACTTTTTGGGAATAGTAAGGGCATGGCTGCATTTACTTGTAAGAAATGAACAATAGTCACTACTAGCTGATCAGATCACTTGATACCGAGGGAAAAGTAGACACTTATATTGCAGTAAATTGTATTTACTTGACAGCTATGTAATATTCCCTTGCTTTCACTGCAGAGTTTCAATTCAAGTGATAGTGTCTTCTGTGGCGTGTTTGATGGTCATGGTCCATATGGCCATTTTGTCGCCAAAAAAGTTAGAGATTCTCTTCCTGTTAAGTTACTCGCACAATGGAAAACTAGTGCTAATGTGGGCACTAGTCCTCATCTAAACGGAAGCATTTCCGGAAGTTTGAACTCCGAAGAAACAGCATCTGCTGTTGATGATGAATGGGGTGAGTCTGCTGATGTTGAAGGGAGTGATATGCTTCCTGAGACATTTCTTCCACTTAAACAGTCTTATTTGAAGGCTTTCAAATTGATGGACAAGGAGCTCAAGATGCATCCTACGATCGATTGCTTTTGCAGTGGTAGTACGGCAGTCACATTGGTCAAACAGGTGATTGATATTTCTAAACATGCCTTAGTGTTCGTAGATAAATTGCTGACTGAAGCTTTTAAAAACAAGTGGTGGAGTATAATTTTGATTGGTGGATGAACTGGACATGGCTTATTCTCCAGGGATGGGATCTTGTAGTTGGAAATCTTGGGGACTCGAGAGCAGTAATGGCGACTCGGGATGCCGCTAACAATCTAACTGCTGTACAACTCACTGTTGATTTGAAGCCTAACCTTCCCAGTATGTTCATTTCTCTCCCTTAGTATTTTAATTGATTTTTTCTATTTTCAGTATTTTCATGTGGTTGCAATACTCTTCCATTTTCCCTGTAAATGCCTTGATCGAACTATCATTTAATATAGTGGCTATTGCTACTTATCCAGATTGATCACTTTTTTTTTAATAATTATTCTTCATTTCTTTTTCTACAGAGGAAGCTGAGAGGATCCAGCAATGCAGAGGAAGGGTTTTTGCTCTTCAAGATGAGCCAGAAGTTTCAAGGGTATGGTTGCCGAATAATGATTCTCCTGGATTGGCAATGGCAAGAGCTTTTGGAGACTTCTGCCTTAAAGATTATGGCTTAATATCTGTTCCACAGATATCATATCGCCGTCTTACTGAAAAGGATGAGTTTATAATACTAGCCACTGATGGGGTATGCTTCATAGCATTTTACTAACAATGGTCCTTCAAATTAGAAATTTCATATGTTCAGGCATAAAGCTTTTACATCCTTCACCAGCTTCAGTCCTGTTATATGTTATTATATTCAGAAAAAACTCAATTGCTGTAGGTTTGGGACGTTCTTTCAAACAAGGAGGCCATTGATATTGTAGCTGCAGCTCCATCTCGAGCAACTGCTTCCAGGGCTCTCGTTGATTGTGCTGTCAGATCTTGGAGATTGAAGTTCCCAACATCCAAGAGTGATGACTGCGCTGCTGTCTGCCTGTTCTTGGACCATGAAAAGTCACCTAACTTGGTTGAAGAGAGTGAAGCCAAGAATGAAAAGGCAGAACCTGCGAAGGATGCTTTAATCTCAGATGCCGGTGATAAAATCAATGAAGACATTGCAGATGTGAATGAACACATCTCCAGGGAAGAGCATATCCCTGAGCCCACATTGGAACACTCATCCACGCTAAGAAATGTTGACGAGATTATGCCGGTGGACGAACCTCCTGTATCAAAGGAACCTGAAAGGTGCGGGTCTGCCCGCAGCCTGGCTGACTGCATATCCACAAACGAGGAGGAAGAATGGTCTGCGCTCGAAGGCGTGACACGGGTAAATTCCCTCTTGAACCTTCCAAGAAAACTCTCAGGTGACAAGAAATCTACCAGCTGGAAGAAGCGACGCTGAGCGAACATTATGAAAAGAAAAAACCATCTGCTCTGATGAAAGTCAGGTAGGGTGCTCGCAGTGGTGCATCACAGCCGGCATTTTTCAGCCGAGCGCGTGCAAATTCTTCAGCCGATTTTAGGTCCCTGCCCTAGATTGTTTCAGGCTGGCTGGCAGGTGTGTACATTCAAGAAAATTGTTTTTTCTTCTTCCTTGTGGTATTTGTCAGGAGGCATTCCATACTTGGGCTTCTTTGCTTGTATGTGCATATGAAAGTTTTTGTTCTGTGAGAAGCTTTTCTGTAAATCATGTAAGACCTCCTCTCTAATGTCGGGATGTTCGGTTGTAGCTGTGCCTGTACTAGAACAATAACTCAATTCTCTATGTGTCGTAGGCCATATGAATTTTCGCCTCAAGAGTGTAAGCTTCTTTAATTTGTACCGGCTCTTCTCAAGATTATCACTTTCTTGCCCTTTGCATAAGACTTGAATTTGGCAGGAATTTAGGCAAAGCAATGGCTTCTTATCAAATATAGGAAGCCAAGAGATTTGGTGCTGATATGTAAACACACTGATATTTCTACATAGTCGCTATAAAGTCGTATGTTTAAACATAATAGTTCTTATGAAAATACCAAAGGTGAACATAGTTTCACGTGCATCCACATAAATAGTAAAATTGAAAAACATAATTACTCTCCCAGATTTATACTACTACTTGTCCTGCTTTAGTATAACTTTGTTATTTAAAAAAAAATTGGGTATCAAACTTGGTTGGCCGTTCAACTCACGTGTGAAGTTTCGTGAAGGAATGACATATGTGGTATTCTTGTGAAGAAAATACAATCAAGGCCTTAAAACAGTGCTTTTTCGTAGCTTTCGTTTTGACCTTCTATAGCTTCTTTTACTCAGGTCTTACACATGATTATTTTTTGCGGAAGACATGGATCTGATTGGTGTCATGACATCGAAGTTTATTTACAACAATAATCTGACTTGGAGGTTTTGAAAGCCTATGGACAACCCACTTTCAAAGTTGTTGGAGTACCGCGGAGGAAGATCGATCGAGAGGGGCAACCCGCTCTCAAAGTGTTTTTTTTGCAATAAACCTTTTAATCTATACATCATCAATCATGATAGTACAACAGATATCAGAAGTATTAAAAAAATTACATTTAGATTCGTAGATCACCTAGCGACGGCTACGAGCACTGAAGCGAGTTGAAGGCGCGCCGCCGTCATCGCCCCTTCCTCACTGGGGCCGGGCGAAACTTGTTGTAGTAGACAAGCGGGAATTCGTGGTGCTAAAGCCCTATAAGACCAACGCACTAGAACAACGACCACCATCATTGAAGAGAAGTTTAGATCAGAAGGATCAACCTGTAGACACACGAACACAAACGAACAAATATCGGATCCACGTGGATCCACCGAAGACAAACGCCGACCGAATCCCGCGAGATCCGCCGAAAAAAAATCTCCACACGCCCTCCGATGGCGCCAGAAGCACTATCGGGACGGGGGCTAGGCGAGGAGAATCTTATTCCATCTTCAGAGAGCCGCCACCGCCTCGTCTCTTTGAGCAGGACACAAACCCTAAGAAAACTCATAAAAGCATCAAAAAATGAAGCCCTACAGTCGGCAAAGGCTGAGATCTGTCATGCCTCCATGGCCCTAAGGCCACAGGAGACGATGCAGACCGGCGTCAGCGTCGACGGGAGGCAGAAGAAACCCTAGTGGCGGCTGGGTACGACGCTCTCAAAGTTGTTGGAGTACCGCGGAGGAATATCGATCAAGATGGCTGCTAATAGGAAATATTCCACAAGTATAAGTTTTCCACAAAATCAATTTTTAAGGATATTCCACAAAATCAATATTTTTTTAGAGCATCCACAAAATCATTTTTTTAGGGGATCCACAAAATCAATATTTTTTAGAACATCCACAAAATCATTTTTTTAGGGGATCCACAAAATCAATTCAGAAGTTGTGGACATTGTTCACAGGATGTTAGGCCCGACTTGCAGACTCGGCCCAAATAATATAATCTCGTTGGGCACAACGGGCCCCGGTCTCGTTTCCACACGAAATACGCTTTCCCGTGCGGAAAACGGGGGCTTACCGTTTAGTCGCTGGTGGCTGAGGCGGCGGATTGCGCTTTGGCTACCTCCCGATCTCTCTTTCTCCCCCATCTCGTTTCGTTTCGAAGCCGACGCGGAGGAGGCCAAGTCGCGAAGAGGCGGAGAAGCCGGCAGGCAGGCTGCGCCGCCGCCAGGTCTAGCGCCTCGGGCAAGGGAAGGGGAGGGGGAGGGGGAGGAGCAGGAGGAGGAGGTTGCCCGCCATGGGGATGAAATTTCTGAACAAGAAGGGGTGGCACACGGGGAGCCTACGCAACGTGGAGAAGGTGTGGGTGGCGGAGCAGAAGGAGAAGGAGGAGCAGCACAAGATCGAGGAGTACAAGAAGCAGCTCAAGGAGGAGAGGGAGAAGGCCGAGTTCCGCGCCATCCAGGAGCAGGCCGGATTCAAGCCGTAAGCATCCTCCGCATCTCCTCCCAATCTATTCCCCTTTTTAGCTAGCTATCTAGGGTTTCGGGTGCGGAGAGATTAATTGACGCGCTCGTGAGATTCAGTTCGATTTGGTGGTTTATAGGCTGCTTTGATTTGGTAGTAAGTCACATGGCATTTAGGCTCGAATTTGCAGGATCTGAAGTAAATTCCTGTTCGATCTTGTGTAAGATTACTGCTAGAGGCTACCTGTTCCACGGGCTAAGCTTTTCGTAGGATCTGTTCATTTCGATTTGTCACGCAAACTGTTGGGAAATTCAGGATTCCTTTTCTTTTTTTGGGGGGAATTTTGCTGTCACTCGCTTATGTGTATGTGGTTTCATTGTTTGCAGGAGGCAGGAGAGGTTGGAATTCCTCTACGAGTCAGGGTTGGGCGTCGGCAAGGGGAGCTCGGATGGATTCCAAGCACTGCAGCAACCTGGCCCAGCGGCGGCCGCTGCCGCCTCCTCTTCTGCTCCAACGGCTGCTGGCTCTTCCAAGGTATCTCAGTTGTTCCTTATCTCTCTGGTGATTCTAGTCCATTGTTCTTCGTGGATTTCAGATTTGCATGTAATTTGACCTATACAGTTGTCAAAGAAATATCGATGTTACTTGTGTAAACTGTATGTTTTCTTCTTTACTTTTGAATAGAGATCAGATACCTGTTTGGTGGTTTCATATTGAATTATACTATAGGTTCTCTTATTAATAGTTGAACTGATAATAACCACGGTATGTTTGGTTTATAGAAAAGACAAACTTTGTTTTTAAGGGTTTATCAAGATACCTATCATCTATCATCGCATCGCTATATACGGCTTGACTGATTTTGCAGTTGCAGCGCTTATTTTGTTCTGTCTCGATGTTTCAGGATACTTCACTGGGAGCTCTATTTGAGGAGAAGCCTCAATCTGCAAATGACACATGGAGAAAACTTCACTCTGATCCTCTACTCCTAATAAGGCAGCGGGAGCAGGATGCTATTGCAAGGATTAAAAATAATCCAATCAAGATGGCCGAGATAAAGAAATCAGTAAGTTCTCAGAATTGATTCTGTGCATCTGAATTAGAACTAGCTAGTGAACTCATCCACACATAGCATAGTAGCCTATTGATGGTCTCCAATGATTTCATCTGAACTACACTCTCTGATACAATCTTATTTCTGTAGATGGAAGCAGAAAAAATGCAGAAGGAAGAAAAGAAAGAGAAGAGAAAGCACAAAAAACATCGTCATCATAAGTCAAAGAGTAAGAGGCATCACTCAGCTGAAAATTCTGATTCGGATGACGTAAGTGATGGCAAGGACGAAGGGAGAAAGAAAGTTCCTTCTGCTCCAGAGCATAAGAGGGAAGTGAAAAGGTCAAGGCATCAGAAGAAAGAAAGCAGACAAGAATCCTCGGATACGGAAGATGATGAACCAAGGAAAAGAAGGCAGGAGATTTCAGAAGATGATAAACCAAAGAGAGGACGACAAGACAAGTCAGAAGATGCTGAACGGAGAAGACGGCAGGAGATATCACAAGATGATGAACCAAGGAGAAGACGGCAGGATACGCCAGAAGATGATGAACCAAGGAGAAGACGACGGGATACGCCAGAAGATGATGAACCAAGGAGAAGACGGCGAGATACACCAGAAGATGATGAACCAAGGAGAAGACGGCGGGATATGCCAGAGGATGATGAACCAATGAGAAGGCGACGTGATATGCCAGAAGATGATGAACCAAGGAGAAGACGGCCGGAGATGTCTAAGCATGATGAGCATCCACGCCGGGATCGGCCAGATGCTGATGATAGGAGGAGACACAATTCAGGGTCAGACCGCCACCATGCTTATCCAAAGCATGACAGCTCAGACTCGAAGCAGAGAAGTATTGGAAATGGCCGGAACAATGGCAATTCCACTTCTGAACACCGCTCCCATGCTGAAGTCGCTTCAGGAGATCAACGAAGACAAGAGAGCCGGCAGGGCAGGGAACTAGGTTCAGAAGGCCGTGGAAGACAAGACGGCCAGCAGGGCAGGAACAATGGGCCCACAACTAACCGCCGTCGAGGGGGCGTGCACCATATGTCGGAAGAGGACAGGGAAGCTCGTCTGCGGCAAATGCAGGCTGACGCTGAGGTCCATGAAGAGCAGAGGTGGAAGAGGATCAAGAAGGCTGCAGATGATGATGCCAAAGAGGCGTCCACGGTGGCTGCAAACCAATTCAGAGGGAAGAACTTCTTGGATGACGAGAAGAAGAGTATATTTGGCGCTGACAAGGGCGGCAGCGCCACCATCGAAGAGAGCATCCGCCGCCGCGCTTATTATTCTCAGGGTGGCGGCGATGCCCATGAGGCCAATGCGTTCAGGCGGTGAAATCCCTAGAGTGGCAGCTCAGGCAGTCAGGCTTCATATTTCTGTTTGCATCTTTGTCTCTGGTCTTCCTTTTCCAGTCTCGTGTTTGTATGATGTACGATATTTGAAGGAATTTTAATGTCATGTACACAATACATGGCCCTCGTTATTTTGAATCCAGAAATTTGTATTGAAACTAGTTAATTGCCTGTGCGTTGCCACGGGGGCAATGGGGCATACATACTTCAGTGGTCCAACATCAATCGTTTGGATCCTCGTTCACACCCTTTCACTCTCTCTCCCTCCCTTTCACTCTCCCTCCCTCTCCATTTCCGTCTCATATTTTCTTCAATCTAGAATACTAAAATTGCCATAATTATTTTCAAGAGAACAAAAATGATTGTACATTATGATAAGATACTAAAAGACATCTTGTAATGTATGTAGGCTCCGTCCTGAGATCAGAAGACCCAATATTCAAAATCTCTGCTCCTATAAAAGACTCAGTTGGTGATGGTGTGTCTGTCATCCGTCATTTCTAATTATTAGATCTGCATCTAACAATCGTGAGGTAAGTTATGGCCTTTTTGTAACAATAACCGACTTCTCTGCTCCAATTTACAGAAACCACTTAGTATCTTGAAGCCAACCACATTACTCCCTCACCTCATCAAAACAGTTAGAGGAATATATTTTGAGTGAAACACAATATATTTTTGGTGACATATACACAACTAGAGTGTTTTCTTTCAAGTTTGTGAACAAAAATTATTCTACTTTGGATCCGTTGCAACGCACAGAGACATTGCTAGTAGCAATGAAAATAATGACACATAACATATGAGAGAGATACGGCTAGAATATGTACACCATTTGTGACGAGGGAAAGTTGTATCAGGAAAGCCAAAAAGAAGGTCAGGATCCGAAACACATCAAGAGCCCGCTGAAATTCTCAGGAACCAAACAACATCCTGATTCCATGGGAAAATGAATCAAAAGCGCAGACCAAATCAACAAAATTCGGATCTAGTATCATGAACCAAGAGCATCACGTCCTCATAGATATTTTGGTTCTTATACTGCAGTTTTGAAAATCACTAGAAGCAAACTGGCACAGGCATCAAAATGGGTCTGAACATATGATAAACATATAACATTAGCTAAGCACATGTCTATGCAGAAGTAATAACAAAGATGACTATTGATTGTAATCATATGTCATAATCCTATTTGTATGTCCGGGATCCTATAGCATAAGCAGGCATTGTCCGGGATCCTCCACTCCCCCATGTTGCGCGTGTGCCGACACGTCCTCCACTGGTGGACGCAAGCCAGGGGAGTGTGTCGTGACACGGGAGTGGAGGGAGGCTGCCGATGGGCATTGGGTGAGGAGGTGACGTGCATCCTCCTCTCCCTCATCTCCTCCCTCGCTACATGCGGTGGCTAGGGTTTGTGGAAGGGGAGAGAGACCTACGTGTGTTTCTGTTTATGGGGATTAGTTTTTTCCCCTCTTTTCTACTCCCTCTGTAAAGAAATGTACGAACGTTTAGATCACTAAAGTAGTATATATGCCGCTTGTTTATTCTGTTGCGTGGGAGAGAAAAATCGGCGGGGCGAGGACGTGGGACGAGGGGGCGAATCGGAGGTGAATCGAGGAAGTGGACGACGATGACGATGTACACATGGCCCTTTAATAGTACAAGATCATTAGAGAGAAGTGTTTGACATATACAACATCTGAAATAAAGAAACTTTAGAGAGATTTGAGTGGACCTGAATGCAAAGCAATCCTTGGAAATTCCAATATTACACAGGAGAATTTATTTAAGTCCTCTAAATAAAAAAAAATATAGTTTGCATAGAAGAATCTCTTAATTAGGAAGGATAATCAAATTAATTAGAAAATTGGCACCCTTTTCATTGATAAAAAGGAAGCAAATGATTCTGAAAAAAAAACATTTAGAATTGAGATTTCTTAAGCTGGAACAACCTGCACAATCGACAATATAACAGTAGAAAAATAATTATCTAAAAAACACAATATAGGAAAAGGAAAAAAACTAACGCCCACACGTGTGGCATCTTGCACATCGTTCACACGTCACCTTTACCACTCATTTTGCCACATGTGAACAGATGACATCGGCAAAAAAAAAATTTGGTTTCGGCTTAAAAATATTTTGTCTTCTAATTAAAAAATCAAATTAAAAATCCGTTTTCACCATTAATCCGTCTCAACGAGATTTTCAAAACTAGACCCCATGTTGATATGTTTCGACGAATTTTTTTTGCCCAAAAATTATCATGATGTTTACACTGTAGTTGCCATAGTGCTTAAACTAAAGTTGTCATGTGACAATTTTAGTTTGTAAAGCATGGCATTTTTAATATTTTGATGATGGCAACTCCAGTACTTTAACCATGAAAATTATTTTTGTATGAATCATGACAATTTTAAGTGCATGTATCATGGCAATTTTAGTTTATGGTTCATGGCAAGTCTAGTTTTTTAATTCCCCGTTTTATAAATGTCAAATTTTATTTTTAAATATAAAAGAAAATAGCTGAAACATATCATGACAACTTCAGTGTAAACTCCATAGCAATTCATGTGCAATAGACATGACAACTTTTAACAAAAAAAAAGTTCGTCGAAATATATTGATATGAGATCTAGTTTCGAAGATCTAGTCGCGAGGAATTTAATGATGAAAACGGATCTTCAATCGGATTTTTCATTTAACAGATAAAACATTTTAAAAACTAAAAATCCAAAACAATTCTCACATATATGCATGCGGTGACATTACGCAGTCTGTGTGTTATAGGGCATGTGAGCGGGTTTCACTCCCACCACATATGTGAACCTTAGGGTTGTCCTAGGAAAATAAGTACATAAGGAAAGAAAAAGGCAAAGGGGTCAGAAACTGGAACGAGTTGTTTCCTTTTGTTTCTTTTTTACCTTTCGACTTTCGAGACCGAAACTTGTCACGTATGCCTAGCAATCACCGAGCATAAATAGAGCCGATTCTTGTGGACGTGCATCGCGGTGAAGAACCGATCATTGTTTCTCTATACGCGGTTTTTCTCTCCGTCTCGAGATCAAGCGATGGAAGTGACAAGGGACACGACGCAGTCCTGCTCCGGCGGCCTGGCAGCGCTCGCTGCCAGCCTCGCGAGTCGCCTCGCCGACGACAACGCGGACAGCAACCTGGTGTTCTCGCCGCTGTCCATCTACGCGGCGCTCGCGTCCTGGCCACCGGCGCCCGGGGCGATACACTTGACGAGATCCTCGGCGTCCTCGGCGCGCCGTCTCGCGCCGCGCTCGACGAGTTCCTCTCCCGCGTGGCGGAGGACGCGCTCGAGGACCACTCCGAGTCCGGCGGGCCGCGCGTGGCGTTCGCGTGCGGCGTGTGGACCGACCTCACGTGCCCGCTGAAGCCAGCCTACCGCCACGCCGCCGCGAGCACGTACAAGGCCGATGCCAGCACCGTCGACTTCCGCAACAATCCGGAGGCGGCACGGGGTCAGATCAACGCGTGGGTCGCGCAGGTCAAGAGGAAGCTGATCGGCTCCGTCCTTGGCCCGGGATCAATAACGCCGCTCACCCGCGCCGTGCTCGGCAACGCTATATACTTCAAGGGCAAGTGGGAGAAGCCCTTCCGCAAGAAGCGCACCGCCGACAAACTCTTTCACCGGCTCGACGGCCGCACCGTCGACGTGCCCTTCATGCAGAGCCGGAGCTCCCAGTTCATCGCCGTGCACAAAGGGTTTAAGGTGCTGAAACTCCGGTACCAAATGGCTTAAGCGCAAGGTAATTCGTCTGTCCATCCACCGTCTCGCACTCGCGGGTCACACCGATGCATTACATCTTGCTAACATGTTGACAGGACGGCGCGCCGATCGTGACAAGCGTGCACAGTTTTCTATGTGCGTCTTCCTCCCTGATGCCTTCAACGGCTTGCCGGGCCTGGTCGACGCGATAGCGTCCCAACCTGGCTTCCGGCACAAGCACCTGCCGAAGGAGAAGATCCACGTTAGGGAGTTTCGGGTGCCCAAGTTCAAGCTGTCATTCCACAGGAGCGTGGTCACCATTATCAACAAGCTGGGGCTCCGCTTGCCGTTCAGCGACCAAGCCGATCTATCTGACATGGTGGAGGGTGATGGATCCGGCTTGCCATTGGTCCTGAGTGACATCATCCACAAGGCGGTCATCGAGGTAAACGAGGAAGGCACCGAAGCTACAGCCGTCACATTGATGGATATGGAAATTGGATGTAGTCGAATACCGCCGCCACCGCCTCCTCGGGTGGATTTCGTAGCTGACCATCTGTTTGCATACTTCATAGTGGAAGAGGCGATCGGCGCGGTTGTCTTTGTGGGGCACGTCCTCGACCCCTCAGCCTTATGATTTTGCTTTGATTTGGGTTGGATCCCGGTTGGAGTAGTAATAATGATTTTGCTAAAAAAAATGATATGGCATCATGATTTTTTTTCTTTTTCTATATAGCAAACGTGACTGTGCATTGCAACGGGAGAAAATAAATATTGCACACACCCAACTCAGTTCTTGTTGCCACTTATTCTTCTACCCTCACCCACAAAGGTCATGAGATTCATCTGATTAAAACTTGTTCAAACTTGACCAATCCCAAGGCCATGAACTCGGCCCCCACATGACCCATCTATTTTCTTAACACAGTAAATGTAGATGCCCACAAACATGCACATGCACTCACCCCTAGGCACACACGGTCGCACATCCTTTGAGCACCTTCAAGATACCGAGCCATCACTACGTCTTGAGATTACCGAAGCCACCACATGCGTCTTCATAGTTGACGGGAGCGTCTTCTTTCACCGAGCAGACATCGCCGAAAATCAAAAATAAATCCAGAAAAATATGAGCACCATCGCAAGTATAGAACTAGAACAATATCTTTGTGGCTAACACTTAGTCACAATACTAAAAAATTACACCAGGACTAGCACATGATTCATCAATAGCGTGTATGACACTCATACTCGAGCCGGACTTTCCAGACTTTTCTTTTCTGCCAATATTCTTCTTGTAGTTTAACTTCCAATGTCCCTCCTACTTAGAGAAGAAACACACAACTCCAAGAGTGGCACAAGCCATGGGCATCCCGACGAGTGTTATTTTTACACTCATCACATGTGAGTTTAAACATATTTATTTCATAAAAATAAGACACCACTCTGATATTCATACAAATCACTAATGGACTAAATCAAGTGCATATATGAAAAGGAGCAAATCGGAGATAAAGAGGATCAAGTGGGAGGCACGGGTAGTACAATAGAGTGCAAGACGACGTCTGGTACGAGCGCACGCGCTCATACCAGCACTCGTACCAGGTGCCCACGGCGCCATGGCGTCCAACCCTGCAACATTCGTTAAAGGGGCAGCGCCATAATTTGATCGGAGCAATCGTCAGACCTTTATCTTTGTCGTCACCAGCATCCACAAACCCTAGCTGCCGCCATTTCCATCTCAATCTCCATAGCCATCTCCACCACCATCACCGCAACATTCATCCCCAAGTTAGCCACAACTTGCAATCGTGTATCACATCCAATAACTATTGTAAGACCTATTATTGATACGTCTTCGGCGTATTTATAACTTTTGAAGTATTCATGCTATATTTACACCATTTATTAATGGTTTTTGGTGCACTTTTATATTATTTCTCTGGACTAACCTATTAATCTAGTGCCTAGTACCAGTTCTTGTTTTATGCATGTTTTAGTTTTGAAGAAAATCAATATCTAGGAAGGTGAAAACACCCCGACATTTTAATATGTTTTTTCTGTAGTATATGTGATTTTTGGGCGAAGAAATCAACTCAAAACGGTGCCCGAGGGTTCCATGACCTCCTGTTCCGGGAGTAGGGGTTTTCCCCTCTGGTTGGTCCTGGTGCCCAGGGTTCCTGACCCCCGGGTGCCCGGTGCTCCCTAGTGACAGCCTTTTGGTTGGTCCGGGTGCCTGGAGTTGCTTGCAGGAAATGATCACTTTCGGCTTGGGGGTATATATATGCGGCTAGGGCTGCAAGGTTTGTACTGAGGAAAAAAAAGAAAAAGAAATAAAAAGAGTAAAAAGGGGCGGGACACGTGCCCTTGACTATCAGTTTTTCATGCGCGTGTGTTCGTGTGATTTGATGTGATTGATCTTCCCCCTCCATCCAAACACTTTGATTCTTTGGGTATAGGTGAAGATTCATCCGATCTACATTCCTACCAAATCGATTTGTGTTTTCCTGAGTTCTTCAACATCAACTTGTTACTCTTGGAGTTTGGGCTCCGGAAGCTTCCTTACTTGTGTTGTGCTCCGGAAGCTTTCTTACTTGTGTTATGCTCCGGAGACGTATGTAAAAGTGTAGTGGTCGCCTTCAAGACCAACCCCGAGTGATTCGAGGTTCATCCGTTGGGGGTGACTCGAGGAGGATATGGTGAGCCTTCCGTGGCATTTCGGAGTTTTGGCTTCGACACCGCTCCAACGAAGATTAGCACTTCCACGAGTGTGAACCTCGGGATAAAGCCTGTGTCATCAACTCACTTCTGGTTAATCATTTCCCACACTTTACTTTCCTTTTTATGCTTGTGGGCTTGCTAATTATTTTGTTGCCTAGCTTAGTTTGCGTGGGCATCAAGCCCAGTTTCGGCTGAAGTAGCTCATCGGGGGCGAGACGGCCACCGGCCGTCTAGGAAATGCGTCATGTGGGGGAGGGGGGCAAAGGCCTTAGGGGTGTTGGGGATGAGTCCAACTCTGGCGGCGCTACGCCGCCCGAGTGCCAAGAACTCAGCACAGAGTCACAACTCAGCGATGGTCGTGTTACTCTCGTGGTGGTCGCCCGGCCGCTAATTGACCCCGGCAGGCGGCGACGAGCATATCGGGCAGTGGCGGGGCGGGAAAACCGCCGAAATCGGCGACTTCGGGCGGTGGCGTCCCGAGCTTCCGGAGGGGTTGCGGCGAACATCTCGACCGGTGGGAACAGGCGGCGGGGCTCGAGGCGGACGACGGAATGGCGGAGGTGGTGGCCGTCTTCGAGGCAAGGTGGGGAGGGACGGGGGCGATGAAATACCAGGCGGATAGGGTTTCCGTGGGTGTGTTTTGTGTTTCTGATTTGTATCTGTTGGAGACCCATATTTCTCAATCCTATAGTCTAAAAAAGTTTGGTCGCCGTGCAGATTTTGGTATGCCGTTGAAGCCATTTTTTTCCAAAAAGAAATACCCTAAAAGATCTGCTTTTTACCAAGTGACTGTGTTTTTGGTCTGCCCATTGGAGAGCGTTGCCGTGCCTTTTCTTATTTAAACACAAGCAACATTTTAGCAGGCAATAGTTCAGTTCCGCTCATGATAAGTCTTTCAGATAATAGAACAAACTTCTGGCATCCGCATACAAAAATGTCTATTCAGGCTCATAACGATACAAGACATATAGTTATTCAACCTGGTTTCCATACCCTATTGATACTCGAAGAATTTCCATGGTATATGGTGTGATCAGTACAAAGACGAACAATGTTAAAGAATAAAGAGGGAGATAAACAAATGCTTGTGTGATCTAATTCTCTTCCAGGAGAGGTTTGGTTGCTTCGGTGCCACCCCACTTTCGGACACGGCTTGAAGCTAGCGCCGCCTGCAATTGTAGGGTATGAGAGATGAGCAAGGTGAAAAGCTCAACATTTTCCATGTAAATAACGTTTACATAAATATTTCTGAAATCAAACAATTGAAAAAAGAAGTCATAAGTCGTATGATATGGTTGTAACCCAACGCCGAGTGTCCCTATCTCCCTCACGGATGAGTACAAAAGGCGGTGTGACAGTGTCTAGAAGCGGGGCACCGGGGCCCTCTTCCTGCTCCCGATGTTTTCCGCAGCGGCATGGGTGGTACTAGTATTTGGAATCTCACAAGAGCGGTCAATTATGTGAGTCATCATCATTCGACGACAATTATGTGCATACTCCAGGTCATCATCATTCGACGACAATTATGTGCATACTACTCCGGGTCATCATATTCGAGGATGAAAATCCCAACATGCAACCTTTGGTTGGATCCGCCGACATTGAGACGCGTGTTGTGATTCCTTAATGAAGGCTTCCTCTACGAGTAGTGTTTTTGTTCATTGTTCGGACACATGACATAGGCTTTGTTGTAGGTTTGGGGAGAAATTGTCATGAGGTGGGTCCCTTCTGTGGATGGCCTTGGTTTTTTAAGGCTAATTCGTTCGACATTGTTGTTAGGCTTTGCTTGACATTGTTGAATAACTAATAATATATGGTTGCGTGCATCAACTGATGCAGATGCCAAAGGTTGATCCGCCTTTCCGAAGAAAAAAATGTAAGTGCTTACTCAAGATTGGAAAGGTTTTATGCCCTCTGTTCCTATATCCAAAGTTGTTAAATTGATTCCTAATGAACATCTAGCTATTATAAAGATGAACTAACATTGAGTTATTAAATTGGTGCCTAATGGACACTTAGTTATTATAAAGACGAACTAACATCCTCCAGTTGACTTTTTTAAAGTTGTGTTCATCACAAATGAAAAACATGGTGAAATTTGGGAGGGCGAAGGAATTTCATACCTCTGCGTTCCAATCTGTTCTCCACACTATGACGAGTAAAATCAATGTCTGAAGTGCAACCCCGCAAAGCATGCCAGCCCAAATCCCCTAAAATTTAGAACCAATGTCTCAAATTCACAACCGATGTCGCAGAATCATAGCATAAATACTCTTCATTTTATATTTTGCAATCTGCAGTGCTCCAGTTTAAACAACATAATCAATTACCCCAACTCCATAGTTGAACTTGTAGCCGAGGAGATATCCCAATGGCAATCCGAAAATGTAGTAGCAGCCAAGGTTGATGTATGCAACAAGGCCCTGCCATCCTCCTCCAATGGCCACCCCTGAATCATCATCCATCCGATCAACGTCGTCAGCTCGAGAGATGAGGTTGAGGTGGCATGAACAAAATAAAATTATCATGCTGCGAGGGGGAGAAGCATACCTGAAAGCACAGGCTGCACGCTGTTGAGCACCATGGTCAAGCCAAGCAGCCCTGCAATCTTGGAGACGGCCTGCCGGAGCTCCACATCGCTAGTGTAGATGCTGGCGAAGTTATCTCTGAAGATCAACACGAGGGCCATGCACAGCAGCCCAATGAGCAACGACTCGCCGATGACAACGATGACGGCGTGCATGGCCGCCCTTGGACGGCCAGAGCCCAGCTCATTGGAGACTCGAACACTGAGAACGTAAGCAGGCAATTGGTAATAGTTTAGAAAGTGAAATTTGATAAGTTCAGTTGAGTCGTTCAAGATTTCCTGAACAAAACAAGAATCACCGGACAGTTTTGAAATTTGAATTAGCCTGACCTGATAGCAGCATTGAGGCCAATGAAGATCATACCCTCCCATCCGTTTATATTCATGCTGAAAATTAAGGCACAAATATACTGTGAGCTAAGTACTATAGTATCTTCAGTTAGTTCAGAATATTCGAAAGAGAGTTGAGAATGTTATCAGGTTGTAATTTTGGTAGTAAGAAGTACCAGACGCCAAGCGAGTCGACGGCAATCTGCGCATCCTGGAGGTCGCCGGTGAGGACGGTGATCATGCCGAGGTACCAAATCTCAAGGCAGAGCATGACGGCGGACTCGAGCGAGAGCTTGACGAAGGCCCACATATCGTTGAATGCCGCCATGGACCAGCCCCTCCAGCCGTCCTTGCACCAGCCGATGATGTAAGCCGACTGGCCCAGCGCGATGGACCAGAGTGACAGGTCGTAGGCGACGGCGGCGCCTGGGTAGCCCCATCCGAGGACGGTAACGAGGAGGTAGGTGACCACGACGTGGAAGCAGAGGCCGCCGATGCCGATCCAGGCGAGCACGAGGACCTTGCTCTGCGCTTGGAGGAACTTGGCGGTGGGGAAGTTGACGGCGAAGGAGAAGGCGCCGGGCAGGATGTAGAGCGCGAAGCGGGCGGCCTCGCGCGCGACTTCGGCATCCTGGCCGAGGGCGAGCAGCAGCGGTTCGGCAAAGACGTAGAAGGGCACCATGAGGAGCGCGGCGGCGATGAGGACGATCCAGGAGCGCTGCAGGTAGACGCCGAGCATGGCCACCTGGCCGGCGCCGAACGCCTGCCCGCACAGCGTCTCCAGCGCGCTCCCCATGCCGAGCTGCAACGTATTGGCATCAGCAGACGGCGGTCAGTCGGCAATGGTATGCGGTGCCGTTGCCGTGCAGTGCTGGGGGAGAGGAGGAGATGGATGCTGGCAGCGAACGCACGTACCAGGAATCCGAGGGCGAAGGTGCCGAAGACGGAGAGGCCGATGGACGCGGCGGCCAGCGGCAGGTTGCCGAGGTGGCCGACGAAGATGGTGGTGACGGAGCTGACGGCGTACATGCTGAGCGTGGCGATGGCGATGGGCGTGCCGATGCCCCAGAGGCGCTTGGACTCCTCCCACACCATCCGCGAGGCCTCCCCCACGGTGCTCACCTCCTCCGAGTCGTCGGCGACGGACCCCATCGCTCCCTCCCTCGGCCGGATTGCAGCACTGGGTCTGGGGCTCTGGGCTGGGCGCGTCCTCTGCTTCCGCGTCGATGGTTGCGTCGGCCCTCGGCTATCTATGACTCTGATCGAGGAGTAAGATCCACTGGGTAGGTAGCAGGAACGGCGGGAGAGCCTCGCCCTCGTGTCTTGTTTGTGTCCGTGAGATTAGGCAGCTCGTCATCAGTTATGAATCCACGGGACTGGCCCCACAATGTCTTCTTTTCTTTTTTTGCAGGAGGAAATGGCATATTAAGTTCATCCCTACGCAAACCAGAAGTAAGGATACCAGCAAGCTCACTCATACTCCCTCCGTCCGTGAATAAGTGTACATCTACCTTTGGTCCTAAGTCAAAACTTGGACTAACTTTATCAGGAAAAGTTGCAGCATTTATGGCACTAAAGTAGTATCACAAGATTCGTTTTGAAATGCACTTTCATAATATACCAATTTTATGTCATATATGTTACTATTATTTTTTATAAAGTTGATCAAAATTTTAAAACTTTGACTTAGAGCAAAACGTAGAAGTACACTTATTTGCGGACGGAGGGAGTAAGTCACAGTAATTATTATTATTTTTGTGGGGGGATAAGTCACTGTAATTAAATTGCAAATGTTCTCCGCAAAAGAAAAAATGAAAATGAAAATACAACTAAAAACAAAATAAAAATGTGAGGCAACCGGCATACATGTCATAGACCCGAGAGATATAATTTTGTCAATTTTCATCAGTCCGAATTGGCAATGATTCAATGCTCAGAAAATGAGAAGCGGCATATCTTGGGAAGCACACCTCATATGCCTCCTAACTCTGATGAACCACCATTTTTTTTATGTTTTAACACGGAATGAGGCAACCATAACTTGTATGATTAGATTAAGAACAAGATGTGAATAGCTGATTAATATCAGCTAAACTCCCTGTGTGTGTTAGGAATTTAGCCTCTATGTGTGTGTGTGTGTGTGTTTGAAAATGGGAGAACTCGGCCTCTACATCATCATGATACACAGAACCAACTTTAATTTAGTGAAAAAGGAGAATAATTCGAGTAGTTCAGGGTGCCAACTAAAGAAAGAAGAGAAAATCCCACAATCAATTGGAAAAGGGATTATATGAGTTAACCACATAATCTATTAATGACATGTCATCTAAACCGGTTGAATAACGCTTGTGCAACCATATTCAGGTGGTTGCACACAAAGGCCATCTCCACAACGCTTAAGCGACGAAATGATGACCACAAACGGATATATGTTGTGGCCCGAAGATAACCGACAAAAGAATAGGCCTTCACATATATCCATTTTATCATTTTGCGGGTTATTTAGATATATGTGGAGAACTAATAGGTTTCCACATATATCCGTATTATATTTTTGCAGGTTATCTCAACATATGTGGAGACCTATTAGCTTTTTGCATGTTATCTTCAGAGCCACAACATATATCCGTGTGTGGTCATCAAAAAGGAAAAGTTGATCTCTCTTCACTTGTGTGGGGACAAATGGAAGGACAAACACATGTTACGTTGATAATACAACAAAAGATATGAGAAATATAAACACTTAGTCATATAAATTTAGTTGTAAGATGAACTAATGAACCACATGAAAATTGAGAGCAATCAAATAAGACAAACTATGAGAAACATACCCGTTGAAACTTCTTCTATATCGAAACCGCAAATTATGATTATCAACAAGTATACAATATATACATCTGGGCTATTCTGTTACGCGTAACAAAATATTATTCTGTTACCCTACTTGAACTGATGAATTCAAGCGGTTGAACTGATGAAATTCGAGCGGTTGAACTGATGCTTTCTGTTCCTGTTAAAAATCGTCTTCTTTAGTTCAAACTTTTTTGCAATTTTTTTGTCGAAACGGGGCGTGTAATATATCGTTGAAATCTCTTGACATCCACATTACAATCTTATAATTTTTTTTGGCAAAAAAATTATGATTTAAGAGCAGTTTTGAAAAAACCTTTTTTTTCCAAACCGAAAACGCGAATTGTATTTTGGACTTAATTTTCAAACGGTTTGTCGGAATTGAGCAAATGAGATGGCGTTGGAAATCTTGTGAAAATACGCATCTTCCATATATCTACTATTTTTTCAAATTCTATATGATTTAAAAGTAATTTGGAAAATGGTGAAATTCTGGGAGAAATGTTTTTTCACCTGTTTTTTGCAAACGGTTTGTCGGATTGACGTAAATGATACGGCGTTGGAAAGCTATGGAAAATGCACAACTTTTGCGTATAGAAAGTTTTTTCTAATTCCTTACGGTTTAAATACGAATTCAAATACAGTTAAAATTGATTTTGAACGCGTTTTTTTTAAAGTTTGTCGAAATGGGGCAAATAATATACCGTTGGATAGCTATCGAAAATGCGAAACTTAGTCATGTTGGACGTTTTCTCTACTTCGCAACCGTTTAAAAGTAATCTTGAATACGGCATGACGGATCCTGCTGTTTTCTCGTCTGAAAAACAGAGTAGTAGTACTGATATATGTGTATGTTTGTACTGAGCTATTTTTTGTAGTGTAATTTTAAATGGTTCCGAAAAAAGGTACTTGTACTGACGCTTGCATGGGTTTGTACTAAGCGTGTTTTCACTAACTAGACTTTGCTATGTTTTTTGGTAATATTTTTCTCGTAAATTTTCAACGGTTTACTGTATCCTATCCCTGAACTTGCATGGTTTATATTGTTGAACTGAATGTTATTGTATCGTCGGCCCTGAACTTGCATGGTTTATATCATCGAACTGAATGATATTTTTTTTCAAAAAGAAAATGTTTTTTTATTCTTTTTTTGAACTAAACATTTTTTTACAACGATGTTCTGGACTTCTCTTATTTTATGACTTGCACTTTTACCATTTGAATTGCATGGGGTTTCCTTTTGCTTGAACTTTTACAATTTGAATTTCTGTCATTTCTTTTATTCCGAACGGACCATCGTTTTTAACTTGTACTGATCAATATTTTTAATTAAACCAATTTTCCTTTGTAGAACGGACCATCGTTTTTGTTTGTACGGATCAGTTGTAGAACTTGGACGTCAATGCCACATAATTAATTTGTGAGCTTCTCACGTTTCCTTTTAATGTTGTTTTTTCCCTCGAACTTTATTGACATCAAATTTTCTTTTCCGTACCTCTCGAACTGATGCGATTTTTTTCGACGAGTACGTACCAAATTTCTCTGTACTGTTATGTTTTTAACACACACACATATTGAATTGTTCCCACATTTCATTATGCATTTATTATATATAAAAGTTGAACTATACAACACTTCTTAAATGAATCTAACAAGTATTTTCGCTCGCTAAACTTCCAAATGTTTTTCCGTTGTAAACTCAAGTCTGAACAGCTGTAAATACTTCAAAATTGAACTGAAATAAAATATAGGAACACTCAAGTCTGAACAGTTGCAAATAGTTCTAAATTGAACTGAAATAAAATATAGGAACTCAACTGAGTGTATTTTCAGATTTCTGCTAGCATGCATCAAGACATTTTATGTCTTTTACAGTAGAACATATACTAATTTTTTTGCCAAATAACTTCAAACAAAACAAAAGTGGAGCTTCATTTACAAGAATAGAACAGAACATATGCTAGTTTCGATCCATACAAGGTTTTCTCAAATGCTTATTAAGGCATAACACAAACACCTAGTGTACTATAGAATCCTTAAATAGGTGAACTAGAAAGCACACAAAACATGTACTTTAAAAACACAACATGATGAGCGCTGCATCGTCGAACGGCCTCCTGTGGCAGAGGTGAACGCCTTGAGCTGGCAGAGCTGAACGGCCTGATCACTGCACAAAGATCAACGCTAGTAATTTTGTAATTAAACGGCTTAAACAAGACAACAATGATCACTTGAACTGATGGGACTGAAGGAAATATGCCCTAGAGGCAATAATAAAGTTATTATTTATTTCCTTATATCATGATAAATGTTTATTATTCATGCTAGAATTGTATTAACCGGAAACATAATACTTGTGTGAATACATAGACAAACAGAGTGTCACTAGTATGCCTCTACTTGACTAGCTCGTTGATCAAAGATGGTTATGTTTCCTAGCCATAGACATGAGTTGTCATTTGATTAACGGGATCACATCATTAGGAGAATGATGTGATTGACTTGACCCATTCCGTTAGCTTAGCACTCGATCGTTTAGTATGTTGCTATTGCTTTCTTCATGACTTATACATGTTCCTATGACTATGAGATTATGCAACTCCCGTTTACCGGAGGAACACTTTGTGTGCTACCAAACGTCACAACGTAACTAGGTGATTATAAAGGTGCTCTACAGGTGTCTCCGAAGGTACTTGTTGGGTTGGCGTATTTCGAGATTAGGATTTGTCACTCCGATTGTCGGAGAGGTATCTCTGGGCCCACTCAGTAATGCACATCACTTAAACCTTGCAAGCATTGCAACTAATGAGTTAGTTGCGGGATGATGTATTACGGAACGAGTAAAGAGACTTGCCGGTAACGAGATTGAACTAGGTATTGAGATACCAACGATCGAATCTCGGGCAAGTAACATACCGATGACAAAGGGAACAACGTATGTTGTTATGCGGTCTGACCGATAAAGATCTTCATAGAATATGTGGGAGCCAATATGAGCATCCAGGTTCCGCTATTGGTTATTCACCGGAGACGTGTCTCGGTCATGTCTACATAGTTCTCGAACCCGTAGGGTCCGCACGCTTAATGTTTCGATGACAGTTATATTATGAGTTTATATGTTTTGATGTACCGAAGGTTGTTCGGAGTCCCGGATGTGATCACGGACATGACGAGGAGTCTCGAAATGGTCGAGACATGAACATTGATATATTGGAAGCCTATATTTGGATATGGGAAGTGTTCCGGGTGAAATCGGAATTTTACCGGAGTACCGAGGGGTTACCGGAACCCCCCGGGGGCTTAATGGGCCTTTGTGGAGAAGAGGAGAGGCGCCAGGGCAGGGCCACGCGCCCCTCCCCCCTAGTACGAATAGGACAAGGAGAGGGGGCGGCGCCCCACCTTTCCTTCCTCTCTCCCTCCTCTTTCCCCCTCCACTCCTAATGCAACTAGGAAAAGGGAGGGAGTCCTACTCCCGGTGGGAGTAGGACTCCACCTGGCGCGCCCCTCTTGGCCGGCCGCACCTCCCCCTTGCTCCTTTATATACGGGGGCAGGGGGGCACCCTATAGACACAACAATTGATCGTTTGATCTTTTAGCCGTGTGCGGTGCCCCCCTCCACCATAGTCCACCTCAATAATACTGTAGCGGTGCTTAGGCGAAGCCCTGCGTCGGTAGAACATCATCATCGTCACCACGCCGTCGTGCTGACGAAACTCTCCCTCAACACTCAACTGGATTGGAGTTCGAGGGACGTCATCGGGATGAACGTGTGCTGAACTCGGAGGTGCCGTGCGTTCGGTACTTGATCGGTCGGATCGTGAAGACGTACGACTACGTCAACCGCGTTGTGCTAACGCTTCCGCTTTCGGTCTACGAGGGTACATAGACAACACTCTCCCCTCTCGTTGCTATGCGTCACCATGATCTTGCGTGTGCGTAGGAATTTTTTTGAAATTACTACATTCCACAACAGTGGCATCCGAGCCTGGTTTTATGTGTTGATGTTATATGCACGAGTAGAACACAAGTGAGTTGTGGGCGATATAAGTCATACTGCTTACCAGCATGTCATACTTTGGTACGGTGGTATTGTTGGATGAAGCGGCCCGGACCGACATTACGCGTACGCTTACGCGAGACTGGTTCTACCGACGTGCTTTGCACAAAGGTGGCTCGCGGGTGTCAGTTTCCAACTTTAGTTGAACCGAGTGTGGCTACGCCCGGTCCTTGCGAAGGTTAAAACAACACCAACTTGACAAACTATCGCTGTGGTTTTGATGCGTAGGTAAGAACGGTTCTTGCTAAGCCCGTAGCAGCCACGTAAAATTTGCAACAACAAAGTAGAGGATGTCTAACTTGTTTTTGCAGGGCATGTTGTGATGTGATATGGTCAAGACATGATGCTAAATTTTATTGTATGAGATGATCATGTTTTGTAACCGAGTTATCGGCAACTGGCAAGAGCCATATGGTTGTCGCTATATTGTATGCAATGCAATCGCCCTGTAATGCTTTACTTTATCACTAAGCGGTAGCGATAGTCGTAGAAGCATAAGATTGGAGAGACGACAACGATGCTACGATGAAGATCAAGGTGTCGCGCCGATGACGATGGTGATCATGACGGTGTTTCAGAGATGGAGATCACAAGCACAAGATGATGATGGCCATATCATATCACTTATATTGATTGCATGTGATGTTTATCTTTTATGCATCTTATCTTGCTTTGATTGACGGTAGCATTATAAGATGATCCCTCACTAAATTATCAAAGTATAAGTGTTCTCCCTGAGTATGCACCATTGCGAAAGTTCTTCGTGCTGAGACACAACGTGATGATCGAGTGCGATAGGCTCTACGTTCAAATACAGCGGGTGCAAAACAGTTGCACACGCGGAATACTCAAGTTAAGCTTGACGAGCCTAGCATATAACAGGTATGCCCTCGGAGCACGGAGACCGAAAGGTCGAGCGTGAATCATATAGTAGATATGATCAACATAGTGATGTTCACTGTTGAAACTACTCCATCTCACGTGATGATCGGACATGGTTTAGTTGATATGGATCACGTGATCACTTAGAGGATTAGAGGGATGTCTATCTAAGTGGGAGTTCTTAAGTAATATGATTAATTGAACTTAAATTTATCATGAACTTAGTACCTGATAGTATCTTGCTTGTCTATGTTGATTGTAGATAGATGGCCCGTGCTGTTGTTCCGTTGAATTTTAATGTGTTCCTTGAGAAAGCAAAGTTGAAAGATGATAGTAGCAATTACACGGACTGGGTCCGTAACTTGAGGATTATCCTCATTGCTGCACAGAAGAATTACGTCCTGGAAGCACCGCTGGGTGCCAGGCCTGCTGCTGATGCAACTGACGACGTTAAGAACGTCTGGCAGAGCAAAGCTGATGACTACTCGATAGTTCAATGTGCCATGCTTTACGGCTTAGAACCGGGACTTCAACGACGTTTTGAACGTCATGGAGCATATGAGATGTTCCAGGAGTTGAAGTTAATATTTCAAGCAAATGCCCGGATTGAGAGATATAAAGTCTCCAATAAGTTCTACAGCTGCAAGATGGAGAAGAATAGTTCTGTCAGTGAGCATATACTCAAAATGTCTGGGTATAATAATCACTTGATTCAAATGGGAGTTAATCTTCTGGATGATAGCGTCATTGACAGAATTCTCCAATCACTGCCACCAAGCTACAAGAGCTTCGTGATGAACTATAAGGGCCTGCTCGGCAACCCTCTGCTCCTCACTTCTCAACTCCCTACTCCACGTAGATGCGAAGCGCGCGGAGCGTCACTTGGGCCGCTCCGAGAAAATGGCCTGCTGGCCGCTCTGCTCCGCTTCGAGGAAAGCGTGACGCTAACGCGTTCGGTGTCACACTGGCCGCTCCAGGAGCGGTGCCGCGGAGCCGAGGGCTGCCGAACAGGCTCTAACATGCAAGGGATGGATAAGACGATTCCCGAGCTCTTCGCAATGCTAAAGGCTGCGGAGGTAGAAATCAAAAAGGAGCATCAAGTGTTGATGGTCAATAAGACCACCAGTTTCAAGAAAAAGGGCAAAGGGAAGAAGAAGGGGAACTTCAAGAAGAACAGCAAGCAAGTTGCTACTCAGTAGAAGAAACCCAAGTCTGGACCTAAGCCTGAGACTGAGTGCTTCTACTGCAAGCAGACTGGTCACTGGAAGCGGAACTGCCCCAAGTATTTGGCGGATAAGAAGGATGGCAAGGTGAACAAAGGTATATGTGATATACATGTTATTGATGTGTACCTTCCTAATGCTCGCAGTAGCACCTGGGTATTTGATACTGGTTCTGTTGCTAATATTTGCAACTCGAAACAGGGGCTACGGATTAAGCGAAGATTGGCTAAGGACGAGGTGACGATGCGCGTGGGAAATGGTTCCAAAGTCGATGTGATCGCGGTCGGCACGCTACCTCTACATCTACCTTCGGATTAGTATTAGACCTAAATAATTGTTATTTGGTGCCAGCGTTAAGCATGAACATTATATCTGGATCTTGTTTGATGCAAGACGGTTATTCCTTTAAATCAGAGAATAATGGTTGTTCTATTTATATGAGTAATATCTTTTATGGTCATGCACCCTTGAAGAGTGGTCTATTTTTGTTGAATCTCGATAGTAGTGATACACATATTCATAATATTGAAGCCAAAAGATGCAGAGTTGATAATGATAGTGCAACTTATTTGTGGCACTGCTATTTAGGTCATATCGGTGTAAAGCGCATGAAGAAACTCCATAATGATGGACTTTTGGAACCACTTGATTATGAATCACTTGGTACTTGTGAACCATGCCTCATGGGCAAGATGACTAAAACGCCATTCTCCGGAACTATGGAGAGAGCAACAGATTTGTTGGAAATCATACATACAGATGTATGTGGTCCGATGAATGTTGAGGCTCGTGGCAGATATCGTTATTTTCTCACCTTCACAGATGATTTGAGCAGATATGGGTATATCTACTTAATGAAACATAAGTCTGAAACATTTGAAAAGTTTAAAGAATTTCAGAGTGAAGTAGAAAATCATCGTAACAAGAAAATAAAGTTTCTACGATCTGATCGTGGAGGAGAATATTTGAGTTATGAGTTTGGTCTTCATTTGAAACAATGCTGAATAGTTTCGCAACTCACGCCACCCGGAACACCACAGCGTAATGGTGTGTCCGAACGTCGTAATCGTACTCTACTGGATATGGTGCGATCTATGATGTCTCTTACTGATTTACCGCTATCGTTTTGGGGTTATGCTTTAGAGACGGCCGCATTCACGTTAAATAGGGCACCATCAAAATCCGTTGAGACGACGCCTTATGAACTGTGGTTTGGCAAGAAACCAAAGTTGTCGTTTCTTAAAGTTTGGGGCTGCGATGCTGATGTGAAAAAGCTTCATCCTGATAAGCTCGAACCCAAATCGGAGAAATGTGTCTTCATAGGATACCCAAAGGAGACTGTTGGGTACACCTTCTATCACAGATCCGAAGGCAAGACTTTTGTTGCTAAATTCAGAATCTTTCTGGAGAAGGAGTTTCTCTCGAAAGAAGTGAGTGGGAGGAAAGTAGAACTTGATGAGGTAATTGTACCTGCTCCCTTAAAGTAGTTCATCACAGAAACCGGTTTCTGCGACGCCTACACCAATTAGTGAGGAAGTTAATGATGATGATCATGGAACTTTAGATCAAGTTGTCAGTGAACCTCGTAGGTCAACCAGAGTAAGATCCGCACCAGAGTGGTATGGTAATCCTGTTCTGGAGGTTATGCTACTAGACCATGACGAACCTACGAACTATGAAGAAGCGATGGTGAGCCCAGATTCTGCAAAATGGCTTGAGGCCATGAATTCTGAGATGGGATCCATGTATGAGAACAAAGTGTGGACTTTGGTTGACTTGCCCGATGATCGGCAAGCAATTGAGAATAAATGGATCTTCAAGAAGAAGACTGACGCTGACGGTAATGTTACTGTCTATAAAGCTCGACTTGTTGCAAAAGGTTTTCGACAAGTTCAAGGGATTGACTACGATGAGACCTTCTCACTCGTAGCGATGCTTAAGTCTGTCCGAATCATGTTAGCAATTGCAGCATTTTATGATTATGAAATTTGGCAAATGGATGTCAAAACTGCATTCCTGAATGGATTTCTGGAAGAAGAGTTGTATATGATGCAACCGGAAGGTTTTGTCGATCCAAAGGGAGCTAACAAAGTGTGCAAGCTCCAGCGATCCATTTATGGACTGGTGCAAGCCTCTCGGAGTTGGAATAAACGCTTTGATAGTGTGATCAAAGCATTTGGTTTTATACAGACTTTTGGAGAAGCCTGTATTTACAAGAAAGTGAGTGGGAGCTCTGTAGCATTTCTAATATTATATGTGGATGACATATTGCTGATTGGAAATGATATAGAATTTCTGAATAGCATAAAGGGATACTTGAATAAGAGTTTTTCAATGAAAGACCTCGGTGAAGCTGCGTATATATTGGGCATCAAGATCTATAGAGATAGATCAAGACGCTTAATTGGACTTTCACAAAGCACATACCTTGACAAAGTTTTGAAGAAGTTCAAAATGGATCAAGCAAAGAAAGGGTTCTTGCCTGTGTTACAAGGTGTGAAGTTGAGTAAGACTCAATCCCCGACCACTGCAGAAGATAGAGAGAAGATGAAAGATGTTCCCTATGCTTCAGCCATAGGCTCTATCATGTATGCAATGCTATGTACCAGACCTGATGTGTGCCTTGCTATAAGTTTAGCAGGGAGGTACCAAAGTAACCCAGGAGTGGATCACTGGACAGCGGTCAAGAACATCCTGAAATACCTGAAAAGGACTAAGGATATGTTTCTCGTTTATGGAGGTGACAAAGAGCTCATCGTAAATGGTTACGTTGATGCAAACTTTGACACTGATCCGGACGATTCTAAATCGCAAACCGGATACGTGTTTACATTGAACGGTGGAGCTGTCAGTTGGTGCAGTTCTAAACAAAGCGTCGTGGCGGGATCTACGTGTGAAGCGGAGTACATAGCTGCTTCGGAAGCAGCAAATGAAGGAGTCTGGATGAAGGAGTTCATATCCGATCTAGGTGTCATACCTAGTGCATCGGGTCCAATGAAAATCTTTTGTGACAATACTGATGCAATTGCCTTGGCGAAGGAATCCAGATTTCACAAGAGAACCAAGCACATCAAGAGACGCTTCAATTCCACCCGGGATTTAGTCCAGGTGGGAGACATAGAAATTTGCAAGATACATACGGATCTGAATGTTGCAGACCCGTTGACTAAGCCTCTTCCATGAGCAAAACATGATCAGCACCAAGGCTCCATGGGTGTTAGAATCATTATTGTGTAATTTAGATTACTGACTCTAGTGCAAGTGGGAGACTAAAGGAAATATGCCCTAGAGGCAATAATAAAGTTATTATTTATTTCCTTATATCATGATAAATGTTTATTATTCATGCTAGAATTGTATTAACCGGAAACATAATACTTGTGTGAATACATAGACAAACAGAGTGTCACTAGTATGCCTCTACTTGACTAGCTCGTTGATCAAAGATGGTTATGTTTCCTAGCCATAGACATGAGTTGTCATTTGATTAACGGGATCACATCATTAGGAGAATGATGTGATTGACTTGACCCATTCCGTTAGCTTAGCACTCGATCGTTTAGTATGTTGCTATTGCTTTCTTCATGACTTATACATGTTCCTATGACTATGAGATTATGCAACTCCCGTTTACCGGAGGAACACTTTGTGTGCTACCAAACGTCACAACGTAACTAGGTGATTATAAAGGTGCTCTACAGGTGTCTCCGAAGGTACTTGTTGGGTTGGCGTATTTCGAGATTAGGATTTGTCACTCCGATTGTCGAAGAGGTATCTCTGGGCCCACTCAGTAATGCACATCACTTAAACCTTGCAAGCATTGCAACTAATGAGTTAGTTGCGGGATGATGTATTACGGAACGAGTAAAGAGACTTGCCGGTAACGAGATTGAACTAGGTATTGAGATACCAACGATCGAATCTCGGGCAAGTAACATACCGATGACAAAGGGAACAACGTATGTTGTTATGCGGTCTGACCGATAAAGATCTTCATAGAATATGTGGGAGCCAATATGAGCATCCAGGTTCCGCTATTGGTTATTCACCGGAGACGTGTCTCGGTCATGTCTACATAGTTCTCGAACCCGTAGGGTCCGCACGCTTAATGTTTCGATGACAATTATATTATGAGTTTATATGTTTTGATGTACCGAAGGTTGTTCGGAGTCCCGGATGTGATCACGGACATGACGAGGAGTCTCAAAATGGTCGAGACATGAACATTGATATATTGGAAGCCTATATTTGGATATGGGAAGTGTTCCGGGTGAAATCGGAATTTTACCGGAGTACCGAGGGGTTACCGGAACCCCCCGGGGGCTTAATGGGCCTTTGTGGAGAAGAGGAGAGGCGCCAGGGCAGGGCCGTGCGCCCCTCCCCCCTAGTCCGAATAGGACAAGGAGAGGGGGCGCCGCCCCCCCCCCCCCTTTCCTTCCTCTCTCCCTCCTCTTTCCCCCTCCACTCCTAATGCAACTAGGAAAAGGGAGGGAGTCCTACTCCCTCCACCTGGCGCGCCCCTCCTGGCCGGCCGCACCTCCCCCTTGCTCCTTTATATACGGGGGCAGGGGGGCACCCTATAGACACAACAATTGATCGTTTGATCTTTTAGCCATGTGTGGTGCCCCCCTCCACCATAGTCCACCTCGACAATACTGTAGCGGTGCTTAGACGAAGCCCTGCGGGTAGAACATCATCATCATCACCACGCCGTCGTGCTGACGAAACTCTTCCTCAACACTCGGCTGGATCGGAGTCATCGGGCTGAACGTGTGCTGAACTCGGAGGTGCCATGCATTCGGTATTTGATCGGTCGGATCATGAAGACGTACGACTACATCAACCACGTTGTGCTAACGCTTCCGCTTTCGGTCTACGAGGGTACGTAGACAACACTCTCCCCTCTCGTTGCTATGTGTCACCATGATCTTGCGTGTGCGTAGGAATTTTTTTGAAATTACTACGTTCCACAGCAGGGACAATATCATGGGAACTTATAGCAATTGATCATTTGAACTAATAGCAATAGAAATTAGAAATGTATACTGATGGGACAATATCAGGGGAACTTATAGCAATTGATCATTTGAACTAATAGCAATAGAAATTAGAAATTTGTACACGGATACAACTTATTGGCTGAGGTAGAAACAAGAACAAGAATTACAAGAATGAACCAACCTCGATCCAAACCAAGCATCACAAGAATTAACACTTAATGAAAGTACAAAATATTTACCATACAGAAACTGAGAAACATAGTGATGGCTCGGAATTTATATAATATTAAAAGAAAGTAACCATGTATAAC